>NC_134311.1:14895390-15198420 GCF_949628215.1 Phalacrocorax aristotelis | reverse complement strand
TGCCCATGGCAACACTATCAATTCCACATTGTTAGGGCAGCATTAAGGTAGAAAGGTATATAGTCAAGGTAAAAAACATCTTTTATATTTGCTTTTGATATTAAATTCATTCACTGTTCTGTTGTTTCTCTCTAACATTGTTAGACTATGCTGAATTACTTCTTTAAAGGTCATCCTCTACTCAACGAATGTGAGAAAAAAATATAAAGAAAGGAGACAGGCAGAAGAACTGGATGTGGTAAACTGGAAGTTAGTCAAAGGATAAGGAGAGGGGTTTAAAAAATTGAATTTTTTTGGTGCCACATTTTCAGGGAGTATGTCAAAAACCTGATTGTTAGAGGAGTTGCTGTCTGCTTTTAATAATGCTAAAATCCTACCCACTTTGCAGTCAGTAGTTGTTCTGCTATTTACCTCATTGTTCTGGATGTGGAGGAACATGGTGTCAGGATCTCATGCCAACTTGCCCTTAATATACATCATATTTTATGCATGAGAAATGCAGGATTGTCTAGTCTTTGGTTATTTATTTTGCCAGTTTTGTTTTTGTTTTGTTTTAAATGTGAAGTTACTGAAAGGGAATAGGTAGCAGTAACAGGTGAAGGTTTCTGAGGGTCAGCATATACAAAAATGCAGGGACCACCAAGTTGGAAGTCAAGCGTCCATTTTTCTTCTGGAAAGGTGAAAAGCAAACACAAAGCTGTACTTTTATTTAACTCATCTAGCCCTGACTAATCATGTATGTATTTTTTATATCGAATAGCACACAAAATGAAAGGGCAAGGAATGAATATGTAAAAAACTAAATGTGGACAGCATTCTCAGGATTCAGTCATACACTATAAATACCACTTCTCACTGTCCTCCACTTTGAAAAAAAAAATAACTTAGAGGAGAATAGTTTCTTCTATATAGTTCTGTATCTATATTGGTATTGTGGCATCTAGCTCCATGACACTGCCAGTTTTGATGATGGCATCCAGGTATTACTGTTCTTTTTCTTAAAGGTGATGTATGAAATACTACAAATGTAGAATGACAAAAATATTCTTTCCACCAGAAACGGGACAACAGTAGTATGCATACTGGCTAGTAGCTAGACTTTTATGGACAAATGTGGAAATTAACTTTGTCAATTAGGAAAGAGAGCTGCAGCAAAAAACATCTTTTATTCCATGGAGACCAGAATGGAATTTAGATATGAGACCAAAGATTATGTCACAGCACCTTGTGATATTAGAAAAGTACAGGTGAAGTGTTGATTGTTGATTGTTTTTTTTTTTTAAAAATGTACTGGACTAAAAGAAAGTACAAGAAAAGTTGTATGTTAAAGGGAAAATAAAGTGTGATTTAAAGAAAAGAGCTGGATGGTAACTGTAGAATGTATATAATAAAAAGGCTGCAGAAGACAGCACATTTGTGAAAATACAAAAAATACAAGCAGTAGGGTCTTGCTGACACGTCAAGTTTCTCAGTATTAAATCAGTGTAATGTTGACTGTGAATTTTCTTTCTCTGATAGAGTACTTTCTTTCAGCTTATTAAAACATTGTATTGAGAACAGTTATTTTATTTGAATCTTACTCTTTCCTTTTATTTGTATTCTAAAGCAATTGGTCCAACCTGTGAAGAGATAAAAAGATAAAATCTGATCACTTGCTACCTTTGGGGGAGTTCATATCTAAGTCCAGAGTGTAAACTACTCCCTTTACTTCTGTAAGGCATTTTTCTATTATGTTTGTCACAAATCATGGGATTGGAATGTATTGGCTGAAAGATCTAGAGCAGGAAGAAATGAAACAAAAGGAGAAAACAGTAAGTGAGGAAGTCCTGAAACAAAACCTAAGAAAATATGCTTAGTAAAACGGAAATAAGTTGATTGAATACATGGTGATTCAAGAAAGCCAGCGTGGCTTCACCAAGAATAAGACCTACCTGACCGACCTAGTGGCTTTCTATGATGGAGCGACTGCATCAGTAGACAAGGGAAAAACAATGGATGTCATCTAGCTGGACTATTGACATGGTCCCTCACATCATCCTTCTCTCTAAATTGGCGAGATACGGATTTGATAGGTAGACTGTTCGATGGAATATGAATTGATTGGATGGTTGTATCAACAGCTCGATGTCCAGATGGAGACCAGTGATGAGTGATGTTCCTCATGTGTCTATACCGGGACTAGTACTGTCTAATATTTTCATCAATGACTTAGACAGCGGGATTGTGTCTACCCTTAGCAAGTTTGCAGATGACACCAAGCTGAGTGGTGTAATTGACGTGCCAGGAGGACAGGATGAACCTCATGAGGTTCAACAAGGCCAAGTGCAAGGTCCTGCACATGGGTCGTGGCAACCCTGATATCAATACAGGCTGGGAGATGAAGGGATTGAGAGCAGCCCTGCAGAGAAGGATATGGGGGTACTGGTGGATGAAAAGCTGGACATGAGCCAACAATGTGCGCTTGCAGCCAAGATGGCCAACAGTATCCTGGGCTGCATCAAAAGCAGCGTGGCCAGCAGGTCGAGGGAGGTGATTCTGCCCCTCTGCTCTGCTCTGGTGAGACCCCACCTGGAGTGCTGCATCCAGCTCTGGAGCCCTCAGCACAGGAAGGACATGGAGCTGTTGGAGCGGGTCCAGAGAGGCCACAAAAATGATCCAAGGCATGGAGCATCTCTCCTACGAGGACAGGCTGAGAAAGCTGGGGTTTTTCAGCCTGGAGAAGAGAAGGCTATGGGGAGACCTTATTGTGGCCTTTCAGTACTTAAATGGGGACAACAAGAAAGATAGGGACAATCTTTTTAGCAGGGCCTGTCATGATAGGACAAAGGGTAATGGTTTTAAACTAAAAAAGGGTAGATTTAAACTGGATATAAGGAAGACATTTTTACAATGGGGGTGGTGAAACACTGGCCCAGGTTGCCCAGAGAGGTTGTGGAGGCCCCACCCCTCCCTGGAAACATTCAAGGTCAGGCTGGATGGGGCTCTGAGCAACCCGATCTAGTTGAAGATGTCCCTGCTCACTAAGGGGGGGTTAGAATAGATGACCTTTAAAGGTCCGTTCCAACCTAAATCATTCTATGATTCTGTGATTCTAAGTTGAGAAACTGGAACTGTAAGTATTTTAAAATGCATGAGAGAGACACTAATTAACATTTTCACAGACTTCCAGACCAATCACAGGATTCCACTGTAAAACAGATGTTACATCTCAGTTGGCCCCCTCAAGTCAACATAAATAAATAAAAACAAATGCTAAAGAAAAACTCCTATTCCTTATTATTCTTATTATGTCTTGTTTTGTTTTGTTTTATTATTATTTATGCAACATGATCCTTTTAAAGGTATAGTTAATTTTTTTAAAGAAACTGTTACACAATCTGGTTTCATAAAGTTCATGTTAGAAGCTACTCAGATTCTAAGAGAAAAGCCTCATTGCAGTGTGAAGCGATAAAGTAGCATTAGAACACTGTAAGTACTAATGAGTAAACTTGGACCTTTGGATCAGCTCTCCAGGTCATACATTTCCAAACAAATTGGGGAGGATAGCTCAGAACAAGCTTTCCCATGGGACAGCTGATACAGCCTGTGTCGAAAGCACAGAAAAAGAACAAACTAAGACTACCTTTTTTTGTCATGTTGTTTAAACAATTTAATTTCTCGCCCTAAACAGAGAGTTCATAGTTCTAATTTTTAATGCATATATATATATATATGTTCATACGTGTACATATTTTAATTCTCAAACTTCTTTTTTTCTTTTTTTCTGCTATGTGGAAACTTGTGCTGCTTAGTTTGCCTGTTATATTTAACCAATTCAAAATCATGTGAGATAATTCACTTGGTGTCAAGAAGAGGTGTATCACACAATAAATACTGTGATGGCTCAATGGATCTGAAAAGTGTGGTGTTTCCACAGAGAGGAACCCAGAAACAATGTTAAAATGAATGGCACTCCACAATCTTTCCTGACATGCCTGGGTTAGGACTGCAATACTGGGCTTCTCATCTGCAAAATAAACTTTTACAGTGAGGAAGGAGCTTCAGAGGATGCTGGTGCAAGGAGCTACTCATGGCAGGGTCAACAATATGGTCAGACGAGGCTGCTCAGGGCTGTTTCCCATCAGGATCTGAGAACCCCTGAGCAGGGAAGGAGCCTGCACAGCTTATTCCACCACTTCCTTATCCTCACAATTTCATGATCATAATTCAAGAAGTACTTACTGCATGGAAAAACAGAATGAGTCTCAAGTGGTTTTTTTTCCCCTCTGTATTACTTAGGTCTATTGATCAGATTAGATTCATTATTGTTGGTAAATAGAAAATGCAACCAGAACTATAAAATATAGCCAAATCTTTCTCTATGTTGACCCTTCACCAGCTTTTCCAAAGATGATGCTCTTCAGCATGCTTATGCTGGGTGTGTGATGACATGATGTTCTGGCTCTTTTTTTTTATTTCTTTGGTGTAAAATACTCTATAAATCTATCACAGACTGTCAATTAAAAGTTTCCTTAGCATGGAGTACCTCTGGCTTAGTGGACAGAGCAAGGAAGGCCTCTCTGTGGGATCTGTTATGTTCTCATTTTAAAGCAGGGGGAGGAACTAGGAGCACGACTGCAAAAAGCATATTCTGTCTATTCACATACATCTGATATTATCTCCAGGGATTAAAGGCATTATTAATTCAATCCATCTGGGTCTGTTGTAGCTCATATTGATACTGTTCCCTTGAGTAAAATCTTCAGATGAAGTCAAAATTTTTTTAAAGTAGTAGTAGATTTCAGCAAGATTGCAGGCTGATAGGAGATAGTTCCATGGAAAGGTCAACCTAATGCTGAGTACTGGTCAAAAAGCCAGACTGAATGTTACAGATTATTAAGAAATGAATGGTCAAGTTATTATGCTGCTGAATGCACACCAATATCTTGAATACTGGCTGTAGCTTAGGTTCTTCCGTCTTAAAGGTACTGTATTGGAATTAGAAAAGTTCCAGAGTAAGGAGATGAGGTGCACATCTGCATTAGTAACGCCAGAACAGAGTAGCGAGTGCTTAGGACCCTACACCTACACTGTATGCAGTTTGGGAGTTTCTCTTCCAGACAAACATTTCTACTATGCACACAAGTCAAAGCTGTCTGCTTGGTGCATACCTGGTCACATTGACTTCTTTTCTGGAAGAAATCTATTTTGCATGCATCAAAATTGTCCTATGTGCAGTAAGTGGGACAAACAGGGGATTTGCTTCAAAACTGCCTCTGCTGCTTGAATTAAAATGTTATAGATGCAGTGGAATGTGATCAAGGGTATGATGTAACGTCCACAGAGGGAACAATGAAGCTAAGCAAGCAGCCTGCTGCCCAAAAGGAGTCATCTGAGAAATTGTTAAACCCTTGGGTGTCATAGATGACAAGAAAATGGATTTATTGTCCACTATGGCTGCTGGTGCGAAAAAACTCCAAGGTGCTTCATAAAGCTAGCAGGTAGTTCAGAACAAGCAATAGAAAAGGACTCTTCTTACTGCAACAGAGAGTCTGTGTCTTGGGATGTTATGAGTTCTAAAATTCCATATAGACTCAAGGGGAAATAAGCTAAATTTATGGGGGGGGAAAAACCAAACCAAACCAAACCAAACCAAACCAAACCAAACCAAACCACACCACCACGACAACAACAAAAATATCAAAATCAAACATGTAAATTTTTTATATAGAAAAAAAGTAGCTCTGGCTCAGCAAGTTCCTTAACTGAAAATTGTGCAGAATATGGGGATGTTTGGGAAGGACCATGTCCTGTTAGTCCTGTTCTTGTATTCTCCCACCACTTACACTTCTGCCTTGGGGCACCCTTAGAAAGAGGTTACTCAGTAAGGCAGACCTTTGGTCTTGTGCTGTTTGGCTTTTCTTATACTAATAGGTGCTTGGAAAATTATGTCCTTTGCATGTCACTAGTTGGGTGCCCATCTAATTCTTTGAGTTCATGAGTGCTTTTGGTAATGGTTTCTGATCTGAGCGATCACTCAGGATTAAAATTTCACTTTAATAAGACAGAAACAGTTGCAAAGACAGACACATTCCAAAACCCAAGTATTGTTTAGTTTTGAAGTGTCTGCAGTTCAGATTTAGATTGGATCTAGATTCATATTTAATTAGCAAGCTAATGAATTACAATTGAAACAGTAAGCTAATTCGTCCTAACATACAGAAGTAAAATTAAATTCCCTTAGTATGTATTGTGAAACATTGGAATCAGAAAAGAAGTATGGCTGCATTTTTCTTCTCTTTCAGGAAGCACTTTCTTTTATGTTTTGAATTTTTTAAATTCCTTTTTGGAAAGATTTTTCCTTCCATCACAGCTTTGTTTTGTTAATTTAATTAATTAGAAAACAGCTGAACAGGACACCTTCCTCTACATATATCCTCTTACATTAGGATCCTCTTCTGTTTGTATTGATTAAATAGGTATTGTTTTCAGTGTACAAAAAAATGTTTATCATGTTCTGAAGTTTAAAGAGTGACTTGAGAAGTGCAGAATTTATTGCATTAACTTTAGGTTTGTTGTGATTTTTGACAAGTTTTAAGTTCTTTTGACAAGAACTTAAATATTTTTCCCCTGTTACATTTATGCTCTGCTGCTTTCAGGGCAGTGAATAATTAAGTGTTTGCCATTGGTGGTGGAATTACACAGTCGTCTTATCATAAAAGGTTTTTTTGTTTAATTTTAATTTTGTATATTAACAATCAATTTATTTATAGTGGCAGATGACCAGTGAGCATCAAGTAGTTTTAAAGCCTTTATCTGAATGAGGTACAAGGAATCATGAATACTTGCGAAACTAAAAGGGTCTTACAGTGGTAAATGTCTCAACCTTGTTTAGGAGAAAAACACGGGTAGGAGTATAACACTTTACTGCTGCATGTTTAACACTGTTTGTTGTCTTATGGTTTCTGAGAGTGATATGGATCAACAGCCTTTGGTATCACCCTGTAATTTTTGGCCATTATTACATTATTAGTTTGTTCTAAAGAGGTGCTAACAAATACAATTTTGACTACACACTCTTAGTTTGTTCTTTGGACCTGTCCTATATGTATAATTAAATATTAACAATGTACTTGTATTTAACTTGCATTCTTCCTTACTTTTTTTGCCAGAAGGAGGAGTCTCAACTGCTAGCAGTGTAAGGGAAGAACCGGAATTTATGAGATAATATTTAAATCAAAAATATTCTTTAGTTGTTTCACAGCAACTGCTGTGGAAACCATAGTTTCATGTGATGCAGTGTAGTATAATATGCTGAACATAAGAAAGAAGCTTTGGACAATGTAAGGTCTTAGGTAAAAGTGATGATATGGAGCCTGAAGATAGTGTAGAAATGCTCTTTTTTATCTCAAGCAGCTTTGGACCATTATAAACTTGCCTACTCAAACATTTTCACTGAATTTCATTATACAATGATGTCAAAACTTTTCCTCTAACAGCATGAATACTGTGAGCAATCTTGAGGTAACTTGCAAAAAAACCACAACCCACGGCCATGAAAATCAGGAAACATCAGCAATGCGAAGAGAAATGTTGAAAATGTATTATTCAGAAGAAAGTAACCTACAGTTAAGCATTCCTCTGTATTATTTTGTAGACATAATCCAAAATTGGATTATGAGAGTCAATGTTAGCAATGTACATTAGAAATTTGGACTGAACACAAAAGTCTGCTTCTCTTAAGAGCTTCTGCTTTATGTCCAAAAGTGCGAGACTGCAGTTTAAGCAATTTACAATGAGCAGAAAAACCTCCAGGGACAGTCCAAATATATTTACTTCCAAGGTTATCTATTAATATTCTTCCCTCTACCAGACAAAAAAGAAACTCAGGGTTATGTTTCGAGATAGATTTACAAAACTAAAGATCTCCTTTAAAAGCCCAGCTGAATTGCAACGCTTGTATTTATTCAGATACTTATTGGATCAGCCTGCAAAGTTACAGGATGTGTGAAATATGAGAAGTGGAAGGTACTTGTCCTACCAAATTTTCATCCCAGTTTGTCACATGATCCGTTTTTGGCATGTAAAATACTGAGAGGAATTTAATACCTCCATAGTTGAGAGAGGTGATTCTGCCCCTATAATCTGCTCTGATGAGACCCCACCTTGAGCACTGCATCCAGCTCTGGAGTCCTCAGCAGAAGAAGGGCATGGACCCGTTGGAGGGCCACAAAAATGGTCCAAGGGATAGAGCACCTCTTCTATGAGGACAAACTGAGTGAGTTGGGGTTGTTCAGCCTGGAGAAGAAAAGACTCCAGGGAAACCCTATTGCAGCCTTTCAGAACTTAAAGGGGGCTTGTAAGGAAGATGCCAACAAACTTTATAGATGGGAACAAACTTTATAGAAGGGCCTGTGGTGGCAGGGCAAGAGGTAATGTTTCTAAACTAAAAAAGAGTAGAAACAGGGGAGTAAGTCAGGCCAACCAGTGCAGTGACAAATGTTCCTTAGCTGTCTCCCAAGATGTGAAACAGCAGAGTAATCACCTCAAGTGTATGTATACAAATGCACGCAGTCTAGGAAACAAACAGGAGGAACTAGTGATCCGTGCCCACTCAGAAGGTAATAACGTCATAGGAGTAACTGAAACATGGTGGGACAACTCAAATGACTGGTGGATGGTAATGGATGGTTACAGGCTCTTTACTAAAGACAGGCAGGGTAGAAGAGGTTGGGGGTCACACTCTACATTAAGGAAAACCTCGAATGTATTGAAGTCAACTATGGTGATTGCAACTGCCCTATCGAATGCCTCTGGGTTAAACTCAAAGGGGTTGTCTCCAAGCAGGACCTCACAGTGGCCATCTGCTACTGACCTCCTAACCACAATGACAAGGGCAATAGAGTGATACTTGGGGCACTAAAGCAAACTTCTGGCCAACAGAACCTGGTTTTTATGGGTGACTTCAGCTACTCAGACATCTGCTGGGAGAACAATACAGCAGCTCCCGTGTCACCCACCAAGTTCCTGGAATGCATAGAGGACTGCTTCCTCATACAAATGTTAGACATGCCACCCAGGACTGCGGCACTGCTGGACTTGCTATTCACTACCCGAGAAAACCTGCTTTGTAATATCTCGGTTAGTGACAGCCTTGGCTGCAGTGATCATAATATTGTGGAGTTTGGGGTCCTGCTGAGCATGTGGAAGGTCAGTTCTAAGACAAGTGTTCTGGATTTTAGAAGAGCAAACTTCAGCTCGCTCAGAGCTCAGTTGAGAGGGATTCCACGGGATGCTTCCATGGAAGATAAAGGAGCTAGTGAGTGCTGGGGGTTCTTCAAGGACTCTCTCCTGGAAGCACAAAACCAGTTTATCCCCTATAAAGAAAAGGGAAGTAAGGGGAGCAAGAGGCCCCTTGGATCAACCATGAGCTCCTGGGTCTACTCAAATCCAAAAAAGAAGCATACCAGAGATGGAGAAGTGGAGGATTATCCGTTGACAGCTACAAGGGCATTGCCAGAGCATGCAGAGATGCAGTTAGAAAAGCAAAAGCCCAGCTTTAATTGAAACTGGCCATAGATGTCAAAAATAACAAGAAAGGTTTCTTCAGGTATGACAACTGCAGGCAGAAGAAGAAGGAAAACATAGGCCCACTGTTAAACAAAATAGGAGAGTCAGTCACCAACGATGCTGAAAAGGCAGAGGTCCTCAACACTTTCTTCACCTCTGTCTTTACCAACACTGTTGGGTCCCAGGCTTTGGGAACAAAATTCCTGGTTGATCCAATCATAGACCCACCATTGGTGAAGGAAGAGTTAGTATGTGAATTATTACAGCAGCTTGACGCCTACAGATCGATGGGCCCTAACGCCATCCACCCGAGGGTGTTGAGAGAGCTGGCTGATGTCATTGTGAGGCCACTCTCCATGATCTTTGAGAAGTCGTGGAGAATGGGCGATGTCCCAGAGGACTGGAGGAAGGCAAATGTTACCCCTCTACAAGAAAGACTTGAGGGAGGATCCAGGGAACTATAGGCCATCAACCTTACTTCAGTCCCTGGGAAAGTTATGGAATGAATCCTCCTGTGGCCCATCACACATCAAATGAAGCACGTGAATGGGAAAAGCCAACATGGCTTCACTAAGGGCAGATTGTGCTTGACTAACCTGGTGGCCTTCTATGACACAGTGACTTGCCTGTTGACATGGGGCAGGTGGTGGACATTGTCTACCGGGACTTCTCCAAGGCTTTTTATACGGTCCCCCATGGCCTCCTCCTGGAGAAATGAATGCATTATGGCCTAGACAAGTGGTCTGTGCAGTGGGTGGGGAACTGGCTGACAGGCCGCACCCAAAGAGTGGTGGTAAACAGCTCTTTTTCAAACCAGCAACCTATTCCAAGTGGGGACCCCCAGGGATGGATACTTGGCCCAATGTTATTCAACATTTTCATAAGTGATCTGGATAATGGGATCAAGTGTAGCCTGATGAAGTTTGCAGATGACACCAAGTTCAGCGGGGAATTAGACACTCCAGAAGGGAGAGCTGCTCTGCAGGGAGATCTGGACAGGCTGGAAGAGTGGGCCAGCAAGAACCTTATGAAGTTCAACAAGGAGAAGTGTAAGATCATGCACCTGGGAAAATATAATCTGGGAGTGCGGCACAGACTGGGATCCACCTGGCTGGAGAGCAGCTCTGTGGGAAGGGACCTGAGGGCGCTGGTGGACAGAAAGCTCAACATGAGCGAACAGTGTGCTGCTGCGGCCAAGAAAGCCAACGGGATGCTGGGTTGCATCAAAAAGGGTATCACCAGCAGAGATGAAGAAGTCATTATCCCGCTCTACTCAGCGCTTGTCAGGCCACACCTGGAGTCCTGTGTACAGTTCTGGTCCCCGCTATACAAAAAGGATGTAGACAGGCTGGAAGGGGTCCAGAGAAGGGCCACCAAGATGATCAGAGGACTGGGAAGGCCACCATGCGAGGATAGGCTGAGAGAACTGGGTTTGTTCAGCCTTGAGAAAAGGAGGCTCAGAGGGGATCTCATCACCACGTACCAGTACTTAAGGGGTAGCTACAAAGAAGATGGAGACTCATTTTTTACATGGAGTCCCATGGAGAGGACAAGGGGGAATGGACACAGGTTGCTCTTGGGGAGATTCCGATTGGACACCAGAGGGAAATTTTTCACATTGAGGACAGTCACCACTGGAATAATCTCCCCAGGGAAGTGGTTGACTCGGCCACATTGGACACCTTCAAGACTTCTCTGGACAGGGTGCTGGGCCATCTTGTTTAGACTCTGCTCTTCCTAGAAAGGTTGGACTAGATGTCCCCTGAGGTCCCTTCCAACCTGTGATTCTGTGATTCTCTGATTCTGAGATTTAGACCAGATGTAAGTTGAAGATGTCCCTGCTCACTGCAGGGGGGGTTGAACTAGATGACCTTTAAAGGACCCTTCCAACCCAAACTATTCTGTAATTTTATGAACTATTCTATTCTATGGCTATGAAATATTCTATTATAGATATGCTTAAAAGTAAAAATCAGAGTGATTCATTTTTTCATAAATGGCATTTTCTGAATGTGATGTTAGTTAAAAGTTCTGTCCACTGGGAAAGTATAGCACACAGCAATTTATGATTGCTGTACTGGATCAGATCAGAGTAAACTAATTTTGACATCTATAGTGAGACACAAAAGTGAAATGACTTTCAAAGTTCAAATTCCTTAAGAAGAATCCATTTTTATACAGTGTTATTAGGTATTTGGCAGTTCTTTTGCAGACTGCATTGTAGTGGCTTACAGTCGAAGGATCAAGGCTCTCACATGTTCTCAACTATTTCTGCTGAGCATAAGGAGCACATAAATTTCTTACCCTATTTTTTTATAACATGACTGAAGAACTGTGGTGGGTTAACCCTGTCTAGATGACAGGGTGCCCACAAAGCTCCTCTGTCATTCCCCTCCTCAGCTGGACAAGGGAGAGAAAATACAACAACAGGCTTATGGGTCGAGGTAAGGACAGGGAGAGATCACTCACCAGTTACCATCATGGGCAAAACAGACTTGACTTGGGGAAATTAGTTTAACTTATTACCAATGACAAATATGATAGGATAATGAGAAAATAAAACCTAAATCTTAAAACACCTTCCCCCCCACCCCTCTCTTCTTCCTGGGCTTAACTTTACTCCCAAATTCTCTACCTCCTCCCCTGCAGCAGCACAAGGAATAAGGGTTGCAGTCAGTTCATCACACTTTGTTTCTGCCAGTCCTTCCTCCTCACAGGGAGGACTCCTCACACTCTTCCCCTGCTCCAGCGTGGGGTCCCTCCCACAGGAGAACAGACTGCTCCAGCATGGGTCCCCCATGAGGTCACAAGTCCTTCCAACAAACCTGCTCCAGTGTGGGCTCCTCTCTCCATGGGTCCACAGGTCCTCCCAGGGTACAGCTCCAGCACAGGCTTCCCATGGGTTGACAGCCTCCTTCAGGTGCATGGATCTGCTGTAGTGTGGGGTCCCCCACGTGCTGCAGGTGGCTATCTCCTCCCCCATTAACCTCCATGGGCTGCAGGTAGACAACCTGCCTCACCATGGTCTTCCCCATGAGCCGCAGGGGAATCTCTGCTCCAGTGCCTAGACCACCTCCTCCCCCTTCTTCACTGACGTTGGTGTCTGCAGAGTTGTTTCTCTCACATATTCTCCTCTTTCCAGCTGCAGGTATTATCCCATGGGGTTTTTCCCCCCCTTCTTATATATGTTATCACAGAGGTGCTACCACCATTGCTGAATGGGTCAGCCTTGGCCAGCTGTGGGTCATTCTTGGAGCTGGCTGGAGCTGGCTTTACTGGACATGGGAGAAGCTTCTAGCAGCTTCTCACAAAACTCACCCCATAGCCCCTCCATCTACCCAAACTTTGCCACAGAAACTGGATACATTCCACCCCTTGCCTCTGTGAATCACATTTTTTAAGATTTATCACTAAAGTCCACATTTATCACACAATATTCACAAACTTCACTCACAAAAAAGAATTCCCTGCATGAAAATAAAAATATCATCACCACACCAAACAAATGTGGGCAATTTACACGCAATCCACTCATCCTTCCACCACAATGACAACAACCAAAATTCCCCATGTTTACTCTATTCTCTAACATTTTTCAGTCCATGTTTTGCTTGTTACCTCTCTCAGTTACTATCCTTATCTTGAATTCCTCAAGCCCCACATTGGCACCAAAAACGCCTGTGGTAGGTTCCACTGGTTATACACCAGGTGCCCACCAAAGCCACTCTGTCACTCCCTCATAACTATAGAATGTCTTTCCTATTTACTTTCTCTTGTATTTTTGAAGTCTGAACTTTGTAGCCCTTAATAGTTCATAAGATCTGAGAAGCAGCATTTATGCTGTTGCATCTTCTTGTGTGGAGTTGCTACAAATTAATCTTTGCAAGAACCAGAAGTCTATGGAGTTAGGGAGAACAGAGGATAAAACTAGGCAGGTTTGCAGAGTAATGAGTCCTGAGTCAAGTGAGTGTAGTTAATTATGACTGGGATGTTATCAGAGCTTTTCATCTTATCCAAATTGAAGTGAATTGCACTGACATCTCAACCATGGTGAAACTCAGATTTGACCAATTTACTTCAGGTTGGATCCTAATCATCTGGTACAGAACCCAGAGCATAAATGAGCGTCTTGGCATTGATTTAGTGGTCAACGGATTGGATTGGACCCTATTGCCCAGTTTTGCTTCTAGGACAATATTTTTTGAGTGAAGCTCAAGTGAAGTTGAACGAATAGAATTTTATTATCTTGGTTTATGTTTAGGAGGTTTGAACATTCCTAGTGTGTTGATCTGGGATTCAAACTCCTATTACAGAGAAGTTTATGTGTGAAAATACGCTAGGCAGGGAAATAGACATTCTCTAAAGCATCAGTGCTACATAAGCTACATATCCCAAAGCACACTTTTATATTTCTATGATACAGTAACTTAGTAAAGCCTGCAGCAGGCAACTTCACAACAATGGTGGGAACACAAGATTAGTTTTCAGTGACGTATTTTAGGCACAGTGGGAGACAACATTTGGAATGACCTTCTGAATTGTTTTGGATTGACATGAAGAAGTGCATAATGATGGTGATGTGGTTACTGTGTTCCACATCCAGCTCCAAAAGAATAATTGCAGGTCATTGTGTATATAGCATGTTGTTTACATAGCACATTTACAAATGAACTATAAAATTCTGCATTCTCAACTTTATTAAAAAGTAAAATCAACTGCATGATGCTGCAGTGCTGACACAAAACATATGGCTAAGTAATAAAACAGAGCTGAAAACTAGTTTAAAAAGCTTAATATATTACACTGTGCAGTGTAGAATACCTTATAAATGTTTAAGTGAACTGTGAGAAGTTTATACTTATTTTTCAAGTCTTCCCCAACAGAAATTCTTATCCGAGATGAGCTGTAACTGTGTTATGGCAGGCTTCATAAAATAGACTTTTCTAAGTTAAATTTTAAAACTGAAATCTAGCTTGTGTTTTTGACCATAACAAAAAGAAAGATCTTAAAAAAAAATTCCACCAATCCAAACTTAAAATACAGAAATGTATTATGCAAATATAATATTAGAAGATTTGTTAAACAATGGCAAAATGTAGAGGTAATGTGTTCTCTCTCTCTATTTCTGTAGATGCATATCTCCAAACAAATAAATGGTTTGACATTTTAAGTCAGATACTTGCAATAAGTGCTATAATGGAACAAATCATAAATCTATTGGAACACTCTGGTTTGGTTTCTGTTGGCAAACCAAGCCAATAGTCAATGTTTGTGGACTTCAGCTGAGATCTGAATCTGCAGTGCTGACAACACTCAGTGAAAAAGTAAAGGCTTGTAGCAGAATGACCAGCAAAAGTTCTTGGATCTAGCTCCGAGGGCTGTTACAGCAAGCTACCAGTATTGTGCACACAGGGATATCTGGAGACTGTGAAAACTATGCGATTTAGATTCAGTGATGCCCAGACACAAACTCCATTGGTATGTTGTTTCTGTTCTCAGCTGTGCAAACCTCACAAGATGATCCAGAAAAGATCATCCACAAAATATCAAATACATCAATATTCTTACCTAACTGACTGCAGTTGATCAGATATGCTCAGAGAAATTGGAGGTATGTTTTCCATTTTTTTCCATTTCCTCAGACTGACCATTGGACCTTTTACAGACATCATGTCTCTATCATGCTTATGAACATACCCTTTCTGTCTCCCTTTCTTTCTGCTTTTTCTGCTCAGATTCTTTTCCTTTTCATCACACTACTGCTCAACGTGAGCTTATAGGTTTCTGAGAACCATGTACACCTTAGGAAGTTTATTTGGTATCCTGGTTCATGTGACAAAGTGGCACAATTTATGCTAGACCAAACATCTATTTTCCCAGTGTCAATTCTAGTCCCTACTCAGTACTACCTTCAGTATTACATCAACACCATTTGCCTTGAACATTTTGAAAGCTATACTCATGGCTTTCTGTGGCACCAGTGCCACTTACACTTGAAAGAGCCCTGCATTTTAAATGGAGGCTTTTCACCAGGGTGTTTGAACTCATGAGTTTCCTTCTAGTAAGCTTCAAATTCTGTTCAATGTAGTCCCCTCAATGTTTGAAAGAACTGGAGCAGTAAGGCTACCACTGCCTATTATTTACTGATGCAGCCCAGAACACAGGTTAAGCTGCAGAACTGACTTCTGCTGAGTTTGTAGAAAGGAGGAGGTTAGGATGATAAAGCGCTGTTAAGGATATCTGATGATATACTCATTTAAGTGGACCTTCTACAGCACTACTGCTCCATCTGTCACTCACATACCAGGCAGTGCTGGCACCCTTACCTGTGCAGTGCCCAGTTGCTGCACCACAGCTGAATGACACTACATGAAAGTGACCTTAAATGTGTTAGTCAATACTGCTCACCTACCTATTACTAAAATGGATTCTCCTCCACTGTCATTTAGAGTAAATCCAACTAATCACAGTGACTCACAGGAGAGCTTAAAGCTCATATTTTTATACTAATATAAAGAAAAAAATTAAATAGATGATTTGCACAGTCTGCATCTGAGGCATCCATGTTTCCATGTTGATCCTAGAATCACTCAGGCAATACCTGCTAAGATCAATCATTTCCACCTCAGCATCAATAGCAACAGTTTAAGGAATAATGTCACAGAATAACAAGGCACTGTGAAACTGATGGGGTAGTCAGTTCACTTCCTAGATCCTCCCCAGAGACATCCTATTAAGGAACCTAGTTTTTTTTTCCCCTTAGGAAATCACTTTGTTGGTCCACCGTAGAGGAGTGGGATTCAAGAAGTGTTAAGGTAGTCCTCTGGAAATGAGCCTCATACACAGTGCTCAGCTGGAGCATAGTTCTAGGTAAAAGCTTTTGCTGATGTTCCTGAAGCCACTTGTCCACAACTGATGGTCTGATACAGAAAGCTGTAGAATGCCTGCCTGAAAACAACCCATCAGCTTCCAAAGACTTGCTTTATTTTCGGAAAGTTACTGAATCCATAGGAAAATATTAACCATAGACAAATAACCCCCTTTAAGGATGTGCTTTTTATACATACATCTGCCAATTACCCAACTCATAGCAAATGTTTTGAGTCCACTTATTTCATAGCATGACAATTTAGAAGGAAAAATATGCAGAGGTGATATATTTGGATGTAAAAATTAGTAATTGTTTATAGAAAGAAATTTGAGAAAGGCCAAATTCTAAGTTTGTTTTAATGAAAACCTTGAATATCTTCAAAGTTGATATGTGAGAAGCAATAAATGTCACTTGCAGGGACAGAAACCATCAATAGCATTGGACTTCTGAGAGTATGAAGCCCTTCAAATGTCAAGTCAAAAGCAAATGGGAGCAAATGGAGGCCAAAAATATTGGAAAGATGAATTTCAAAGGAAGACAAGTGAGTGTCAGATCATCAGCAGGAAAGATCAGGTAGACAGTATGAGACAAGAACGTTTGAGCAGTAGGAATAAGAACACAGAAACTGTAATTTTATTTTTCATTAACAGAAGATATTGGTGTTTCATTTTGGTAGGTTAAAAAGTAACAATACTGCTTTCATATCCTTTCCTCTTTCCAAATTCCAAAAACCCCTTCTGTTGTCTTTGTGAATTCTTTCACATTTCAGAAATTGAACTTATTTTGTCAAAGAGCACCTCTAACTAAAAATGGTGACTATATTAATATCACAAATATAGCTTCAATCCCCAGTGAGATAAGGTTTTCACTTCTTACCTTCTACTTTCACAGTTTACCTTCTGTAGCAGCTACCTTCTAGAGATAAAATGCAAAAAAAAAAACTTATTCCAAAAATAGCTTATAGCCTAGCTTTGATGATCTGAAAATGAGACAAAGACAAATAGTTTTTAAAAAGTCCAATTAAAAAATAAAACATTTATAAATGAAAGAAAATTTTCCTGAAGTATAAACTCTACCTATTGTATGCAAACATTTCTCAGCCAGATGATTAATGAGAAAATGATGGCGCTTCCTATCAGTTAACACATTACCTCCACTCCTTCTAATCATAAGAACCCAAAGTTTTTGGACTTCATTAGAGCTTCAGAGTCTTTACTAAGAAGAACACACAAAATAGGGCTGGGCAATATTTGTCATTTCCAAGGCTTGCATGAACTTCAAAAGGAGGATTTAGACAGGTGATTTTGGCTTGATGTAGAAGCTTTTGAAATCAGTGGAAATATTCTAGGAGATGTAGCTAATTTTGGACCAGGTATCTAATGAGTGAGAACTTAGTAAGGAACCTGGGGTTTTTGCGTCTAACTCTGTTTAAAAGCTTGAAGTGTATCCCCTTCATTATAGCCAAATTCCCTTCATACCATAGAAAATTCAAGATCTTGAACGTTCCTGTATAGTGGTTATATGGTATATTTCTCCATGCAACACTATAGGCTTGGGGAAAAGTGGCTGGAAAGTTGACTGGTGGAGAAGGACCTGGGGGTGCTGGTCAACAGCCACCTGAACATGAGCCAGCAGTGCCCAGGTGACCAAGAAGGCCAACAGCATCCTGGCTTGTATCAGCAACAGTGTGGCCAGCAGGAGCAGGGCAGTGATCGTGCCCCTGTACTCGGCACTGGTGAGGCCACATCTTGAATACTGTGTTCAGTTTTGGGCCCCTCAGGACAAGAAGGACACTGAGGTGCTGGAGCGTGTCCAGAGAAGGGCAACGAAGCTGGTGAAGGGTCTCGAGAGCAGGTCTTATGAGGAGCAGCTGAGGGAACTGTGGTTGTTTAGTCTGAAGAAGAGGAGGCTGGGGAGAGACCTTATCGCTCTCTACAACTACCTTTCAGGAGGTTGTAGGTGGGTGTTGGTCTCTTCTCCCAAGTTATTTGCAATAGGACGAGAGGAAATGGCTTCAATCTGTGTCAGGAGAAGTTTAGGTTGGATATTAGGAAAAAATTCCTCACTGAAAGAGCGGTCAGTCATTGGATCAGGCTGCCCTGAGAGGTGGTGGAGTCACCATCCCTAGAGGTGTTCAAAAAACATGTAGACATGGCACTTGAGGGCATGGTTTAGGAGGCCTGGGGGTGATGGGTTGACAGTTGGACTTGATGATCCTAGAGGTCTTTTCAAACTTTAATGACTCTATGATTCTATAGGACATCATTATAACATTTCCACTGTTTTTATTAAAATTTATCTCCTTGTACAAGCATTTCTTAGTTGGAAAATGAGATGTAGTGTTGTTCTTATTGCTGCTAGACAGCTCTCCTTATATGTTGATTGTTAATTTTCTAAGTCTACTTTTCTTATCTTATGTCTCACTGCAGAAGCTATCAATCCCTATCAGATTCCAAGGTGTTGTGGAGAAAGCTTTTAATTTCTCCATTCACTGCTAAGCAAAACTGAAAAGTAGCAAAAAGAAAAGTGTTACACTCAGAAATCAATTTTCATTCCAGTATTAAAATTCTCCAGACTTGTATCTGTACACTCCCTCTGTGTGTAGAACAGAGGCATATGTGAGTTTATGTGCATTTATGTGTACAAGCTACTGAATAGAAAAAGATAAATACCATTAGTAGAAAATATGACTGTATTTCTGCTTTGATAGCATTATTTTATTCATTTCCAGAGTTAGCCTGGTACTTCTGTTTGAGAATGAAATATATTTATTTCAAAGCAAAGGGTGACTTCTGAACTTTTATGAATATAAATTACTTTGGGCAATGCTAAAATAATTTACAGAAACTTTATATTCAATTCTTTAGCTTTAGTTCTGTAGTAACTATATTTCTGGAGTAAGCTTTTGTGGTTTTAAACAGAAAAACCAAATGTAAGACAGTGTGTGGCTGGATTTTCTTTCTTATGCAATTGAAATATCCCTCCTAAGGGATTTTAAATGGCTGAAGAGCATGTGGTTTGATTTGATGGTAAATTGGTAAGCTGATTACCTCGAAAATCAAGGCAACCTATAACCAGAAACCATTTCCTTTCAAAAGATCAAGAATAGGGGAGGAAAGTAAAAACGAATGACAAAACATTCTTAATGTTAAAATAGCATTCTTTCAAGTAACAGGAATGCAAAAGTTAGTCAATCTGTGCTCATACATAGAGATATATGTATTGATTTTATTATTGATTAATACAGCATTTATGAATCCTGTCTTCTCAGTGTCTACTCAGTGCTTTATTATATAGGATAATGGAAACTAAAAATAATGTTAGTAGTTCAGTGCTTTTGTGTCCCTACTTTTTAGATGAGACAAATTAAGTTGTCTGTGTTCTCTACAAGGGCACAAGCCTTTTGCAGATCAGAGAGTTCTAGCTGATTCTAACCAAAGTCTGGTAAGAACATGCGTTAAATATATAAAGTTATGACTTGACAGATAGCTCCCTTTTTTTCTCCTGTAATTGTTACTTTTCTAGCTATTGACATATGCTTTACTTATTAACACATCATATGAAGTGGATTCCTTGTCCAAAATCACAAACATTCTCTTTTCTGCTCCAAAGAATCATGTGACACCGTCATATAAAAAGGCATAGCCTTATAGCAAAATTAACATTTTAAAACATTAATTGCATTAACTGTTAATATGGGAAGCTGAATCAATTTGCTGTTTTATTAATCTAAAAGCCAAGTTCTGTGCTGAAAATAACCATCACATGTGGTTACTTTTCATTGTATGAAATGAAACCAAAGTAATCATGATCAGTCTGTTGTTTAGGGACAAAATGCTATATAATCAGCATAAGAAGAATGGAAAGAAGATCAATATAAATATACCAAGAAAGAATTTTTTTTTTTTTTTTGCAAAATGTGATTTTACACATGCAACTGAGAAAAAGAATTCCTGGACAAAACATACTTACAATGCAAAAATGTAAGCTCCAAGTGGCCTTAAATCCTTTAAAATTATTATGTGCTTTTAGTATACACACTGAGCATACAAAATCGTTCCAGATTTCAGAATACAGGAATTTAGCACCACTTACATCATGAGATTAACGTAATGCTGATAAGCTGCCACATTAAAATAAACAGTATGCCAGCTTGTAAGGAACATATCCCTTAGCTTTATAGTACACTAATTCCTTCACATGCCTCCTGGAGAGCAGTGATACTTAAAGCAGTTTGCAGCTAACAAGTCATCTGGGGATTCCCACAGGTTGGACTCTGAAACTAAACTGACTGGGGGCACTTGATCAATACTCCAATGTTTCACATATGAGTTCAGCTAATATGATATGTACTTAAGATAGGAATATCTGTTTTATTTCTTAGATTTTTCTTAGTTGTTTTACTTAGCAAATTCATGTTGCCTGAATTAGTTACCCAGACTAGATCATCTTAGAGGAACACCTGAGGAAGTGGAGTTTAAATGGATGGTTGGGAAGATCCAGAGAATTGTCAATGCCACAGCTAACATCATTGGCCAACACAAAGTATGGTGGGGTTTTTTTTGCTGCTTGCTGTTTGTAGAAAAACATGAATAAATGGCTGTCTTCTGCATACAGAAGAATTGTTCCATGAGTCTTTCTGGAGGAATTACTTGGTTCCATTTGGTTCTTTTAATTCAAACCATTAAATAGAGTGTTAAAATATCAAATAACATTTATTATCTAGAATAATACTTTTTTACTTATTATGTTTTGACACCCTTCAGTCCTTTCTTTTCAATGACTACAAAGGCCCCTTGATGGTATTTCTTCTTTTTAAACTGTTTTCTGCTTCATGTTTAAATTAAACTGATGAGGTTTATTGTATGTTGTTCCATGCCTGAAATTTTTAGAAAGCTGTTTTCTTTTACAATTCTGAGGCTAGTTGGTAGATCTAGTAAATTTGAGTTAATAAAGTATGAGTGGTCTTAAATATATTATGGGTAATCTGTTCTTGCCTTGTTAAATCAGGAGACCTATGCTATTTTGAACTACTTATGTATTGTGAGAAAGTTGTGTGTTTCAGCACCCACCATGTTTTCACATACCAGAAGGACATGTTTTCAGTATATGCACCTTCCATATAAACAAAAGACTTCTTTTATGAAGTTGTCCTGGTTTCAGCCGGGATAGAGTTAAAGTTCTTCGTAGTAGCTAGTATGGGGCTGTGTTTTGGATTTTTGCTGGAAACAGTGGTGATAATGTGGAGATGTTTTAGTTGTTGCTAAGTAGCACTTACACTGGTCAAGGCCTTTTCCAGCTTCCCATGATCTGCTGGGTGCACAAGAAGCTGGGAGGGGACACAGCCAGGACAGCTGACCCCAACTGACCAAAGGGATATTCCATACCATATGACGTCATGCTCAGTATACAAAGCTTGGGGAGGAGGAAGGAAGGGGGGACATTTGGAGTGATGGCATTTTTCTTCCCAAGTCACCGTTACGCATGATGGAGCCCTGCTCTCCTGGAGATGCTGAACACCTGCCTGCCCATGGGAAAGAGTGAATGAATTCCTTGTTCTGCTTTGCTTCCGCGTGCAGCTTTCCCTTTCCCTATTAAACTGTCTCTACCTCAACCCTTGAGTTGTCTCACTTTTAGTCTTCTGATTCTTTCCCCCGTCCCACCACGGGGGAGTGAGCGAGCGGCTGCGTGGTGCTGGGTTGCTGACTGGGGCTAAACCACGACAGAAGTGAATAGGTTTAGCCTTAATAAAAGAGAGAGCTCAATATCACTATCTTAAAGTAGCCACCTTTTGTGCAAGACATACTATACAAACCTTTTTTCAAGACTCCACTGAATATGTCAGTCCTTTGTCAGCTCTAGACTTCTCTTTTATATAGGTAAATATTAATTTTATGGTGCAAATGATGAGGATACTAAGAAAAAATTATATATTTTCCACTGCTGCCACTAAGCAGGTCTGGGTGATGAGACATATCTCAGGGGTTCACAAACAACTTTTTCTTTAAGTGTATAGAAGTAAAGTATTCACAAATTTTGTGGTTTTTTTTCTGATCTTTCTACTCCCCAGCAAACCCACTGCCTGTTTTCCTCCTTGTTGCTTTGTAAGAAGAAATCAGTTAATGCTAGTTATGTAAGAGCTAAAGAAATTCTCTGAGGATCCTCAGAATTAAAACCCTAATTATTTACTAAACTGTCTCACTTTGCATTCAGATTGCATTCTTTGCCTGTTCCACTAGGCCGCGTGTCATCTATGACACTGACACAGAGGAAATGTTTTTATCTTTATGCTCTAGAACACCAACCAAATATCACTGAAAATGCAGAAATAAAACACAAATTTTTAAAAAAATCAAACCATATATATTTGACAGATGAAGGTTTGGAAGCTGCTTTACTTCCTCAGGGTAGAATCATTACTGTTCTCATAAATGTTGCTGTATCATTCTGTACAAAAATATAAGCATTACACCTCAGTTCCTCCACAGGAAAGGACCCTGAAGTAGCAGATTCAAATGTATTTCAGACCCATTGTCAGGTATTCAGCTAGAATAGATGGCGTAGCTCCACTCATTTCTTATAGTAATTAGTCTCTCAAAATAATAAGGAAGTGCGCAAGAACTGAAAACTTGCTAAACTGAAACCTTTGAAATCTAGAGACAGTTCAATGCCGGCTCCAACAACCAGTTCTTCGAAGCAGCAGTGCAGCTTCTCTCTGATCTTATGAAGGAGACTGTGTGAATATTTACCTTTCTGAAATGCTCAGTAACACTGTCTGTGGCAGAAAAAATGGAAAACATACACCCTTCATCAACATATTTAGAAAAGAGATGCACCTTGTGTTTTTGTACTGATGTCATGAAATCCACTAACCACTAATTTAATGTGTTTTCAGATCCCAGAGAATGTCTTTGCCTTCTAGTGCATACACTCTCTTAATAGAGTGTGCTCAAACTGGTGGCCACTGTAGCTCAGCCGAAATAATCATTCTACTAAAATCTGAAGGCACTTCACCTTACAATTCCAGAGTAAGTGTATCATTAAGTGTAAAATGTTTCTGTTAATGTTATCTGTTGTGGTTTTTTTTTTTTTTTTTCCCAAGAAAGAGATTCCCTCTTTTTAAGAAAGAAATGAAAGTGTGGATCTGGGGGGAAAAACTGATGACATACAAAGCTAGTCCTACTGTAAACACCATGCAGCTGGTCACCACTTGTGTGCCTTAACATTATATGGTGCTATTCATATCTCAATTCAGAGACCATTTATTTAAAGTCTGATAGATAAGTGTGACCTCTTTTTTGCTCTCTGCTCTTCTTTACACTAATACATCATGCTTTCCTTGATGGTCAGGCAGGCTTTGGGACTCCAGTCATTTTTGTTTTCTTTCTTCAGGATGGAATGTCATTTCAAGATAAAATAAATAAAGCTGATGCACTGTCTCAGGAATTTTGGACATGGTTGTCTACATGGGTGTGTCACATGACCCTGTTAAAAGGGCATCGTGCTGAGAAAGGAATTGGCTTAAATCAAAGTATGAATTCCCTACAGATCTAAAATTTAGCAGTGGACTGGGAGAACTATTCACAGCAAAAATATTCCTGCATGGTTCTTGGCATAGGTCAAGCTATGCTATTCATTAGAATAATAAAGCTTGTCCTGTCTATACCTCTGTCTGTTCCAAACCCCCTTGGCTCAGTTAGAGGTACCCAGACACTTTGAAATAGGCTATAAACAAAAAATACATAAATATGTTGAGACATTTTGAACTCCTGAGGATCTCTGTGGGTGAACTCTCCACATCTGTGTATTTAATTCCCAATTATTCATTTTAGGGACTATAAAATGTATGAAGATTTTCTCACAACATGTATATTTGATGCCTCTGTCAGGTTAATACATATCATACAAAACTGTAAGTGTGAATTTAGCAGTAAGGGAGCTCGGGCCATTTCCTCTTCCCTTGCTAACAGTTTCTTCTCCACCACATTTGGCAGCTGGGAGTAGGCAGCTGTTTACATTGGGTGGGATTTCATCTATTCATGGAATGTATTCACAAAACAACTTATTTGATTAACATTCAATAGCTCTGTGATTGGTTGAGGAAAATTACAATTCTGCTGCACTCCAGGGGAAGAATTTCCCTCACACAGGGAAGTTTGAAGGAAAATACTATTTAGATGAAACTTGGATAATGTGATAGTATCTAAGATTGATTACAGTTCATTGTCAAAAGAGAGATATAGTAAATAGGGTTCCATGGAAGTCTGCCCTGAACTGAGGACATAGATATAAATACATGCTGCAATAAAGAATATACCTCAGTGTAAGCATAAGCCATATCTTTACTTTCCTTAGAGATAGCCAGTGTCAGATATATTAACTCTATTTACAGATTGTATCAAACTGTGAGGGGTCAAAGACTAGGACCATAGAAAAGTGTTAGAATTCAAAATAATTTGACAAATATTTATAGATTCCACGGAAAATCAATCTAAAATATGTAAAAGAGTAATAGGAATAGAAGAAAAGTTCTAAAGTTAGCCTGGACAATCTGCAACACAAATAGAAATGCAGTGTAGGAAATTTGCAGTTTATGGTGAATCACAAGCAGAACATGACTCAGACCTGTCATGCTGTTGTAAAACCTGTGAAAGATAAAGATTTCTGCCTTTCTGGTATTTCTGTCTTTTCCTGAAAACTGCAGTTCAAGGAAGATGTGGGGAAATGACTCCAGAGAACAGCCATGGAATAACAGAATATCTGAAGAAAAATTGAAGTAGTCTGGGTTGTCTCCAAAGTCAAAATAGTAGCTTCAAAGATGAAGAGTGTATAATGTTCTTTGTGATAACTGAGGTTAGGAAAAGAAAAAACAAATCAAAATTAGAGCAAGAAAGGTTTAGATATGGTAGCCATCATTCATGTGGTAAAGACTTTAAGCACTGAAACACTTGGTTGAAGCAGGAAATTGAATACTTTTCACCAGAGGTTTTTGGAAACTACTTAGCCAGAGATGCCATAGGCATCATTAATCCTTCACTGGACTTTCTGAGGTTACCTTCTGTATTATTTTCCTAGATTCTATAGCAGAATTTCTTTTATTCTCCATGATATGTAAGAAAGATTCGGTTGCAAAACGCAAGAGGTGTACAGAAGGATTATTTGGTGTATTATAAGACACACAAAAAGCTCTAGAGTTTTCTATCAATGAATGTTAATGTTTTTATTAATCTGCTCCTAAACTGTTTGAATAATTATACAATCTTAATTGCCTTTTGAGATAATTCAACAATATTTGGCAGTCACACAGAATGTCTTCAGAATCACCGTTACTTTTTTCCTTTGATACAAAAAATTAATACTGCAGGAATTCTTCTGTTCTGCAGAGAGACTCATAGAACTCACTTTTCACTCATTACTTAAATTAAAATTCACTGCTTATATGTGGCCGGAATAGTGCCCAGCCTTTTGTTGCACATAAAAAAGAAAGAAAATTACTTGAAAATTAATAACACCTCTTCTGTGGAATGAATCTCAATAGAGTTAATAACAAGAACAAGAAACCAAAGCCTTGTTTATTGAGACTGGTGTTTCTGAGGAAAAATATACACAAAATCCTGACAGAAACTTGTCTGTTCTGATGTTCTTATTCTTTGTTTCCATGTCTATTTTAAGCGTATTCTTTGCATGCAGAAATAAAATGCTTCAGTCTATGTTTTTAGTGTTTTAGAATTACTGGGTAGTAGTAGTTTGTCAGTGCCTGAAGTACATAAAATATGAAAGTAAGAGTTCCATCTAATGGGCTAGAGATGTGGTTGTTTCAAAAATAAAGGGCATAATTTTCTAAGGATATCCAGTGTCTTTTATATCATTCAGATGTAGATTCTGCCAAAATAGTCAGAATGTACTTCCTGTCTGTGGTGTCAGACAGGATTTTCATCTAACCTTCTGCTTCATTTGTTTAATTAATTTTTGTTCTCATTAGAAATTGGTGTGATAATTTACCACCACACTTCATTCGGCTAAACATGATAAAGCACTAATCTTGCACCCAGTGAAATTAATGGAAATTTCCACACTGGCTTTGCTGACTCAGGAACTGATATGAGGTACTGCAGCAGTGAGAATAACTGTGTTTCTTCAGATAAGCAGATGACTCATATTTATTCCTTTATTACGATATTAACTTAAGCTGGCAATTTTCTGGAGAAGATTGCATGACAGAATTCAGTGCTGTGCCCCCCTAGGTTCAGAGACCATAGCAGCTCAAAATGGCAATGTCTTACACCACATAGACAGACCTTAAACATACAGTTTTTGAAGATGTCTTGTGTTAGTGAAATGGAATAATACTGACATATACCCTAAAAATATGCTGAGTACAAAAAAAAAAATGAAGGGCATTAAACATGAGGTTTCTTAAGTAAGTTAGTGGCAGAAAAATGTATAAATGAGAGTTCATATAGCAGTTCATCTTGGTGGTTGTTTCTAGATACTTGCCCTAGCTTGAGTAAACAGCAGAGCCTGAACTTAGATAACAGTTGCATCACGTTTACTTGAAGGCTTTTATTTCCTAAAAGTTTTGTAGCTGAAATCTATTATTCCTGCATTTGGCTAGGTGCACTTTGCTACATATTGGAAGCTGTTGTCTAGTACCTTTCCTGACTTGCACAGAGACTTTTCTTTTACAACTGTTTAAATATGCCTGTTGTTAAAGGTGTTTTTTCCTAGTAAATATTATCAAGATCTAAACAGAAGGTATGTGGATTTTCTGACAGTTGGAAGCAGGAATCCTATAGAATAAAACACTTAGGCTTATAGATTAGTATGAAATACCAGCTGGATGTTGAAGGGAAAGACAATTTATACAATGTAGAGTCACCATCCCTGGAGGTGTTAAAAAAATGTGTAGAAGTCGCACTTGAGGGCATAGTTTAGGAGGCCATGGTAGTTTGGGTTGATGGTTGGACTTGATGATCTTAGAGGTCTTTTCCAGTCTTAATGATTCTATGGTTCAATGATTCTATGATTCTATTAAAGAGAGAATTTTGCCTAGGACTAAATTTCAGCTGTGAACTCAGATTTTATGTCCAAGTTATAGATCTGTTGAAATAAGCTTGCTGATGGAAGCTTCAACAGTCTCAAAAATACATATTAATGGAAAATCTGTTGCCAAAAAGGCAAAAACATTTCCTAAAGACTATCCATATTCATGCTTGTACTAGAGCATGATTTAGACATGAAAAGGATTAATGAAGCTCCTATTTCTCTCCTGGGCCTGTCCTACCCCCAGCCCAATATGGCCACTGAAGCCTGTGTTCCCACACTTCATACCTTGGCTGGGCGGTTGCTGAAGTTCTCTCTCTTCATCATTTGTTAAGATTTGGTCTGTATTTCACACTTTCATTTTTGTAACCATCATACAGGGAAAAGAGAACCAAAACTTTACAAGGTATTTTTAAGAGAGACAATTGCAAATTCTATCAGAGATATTGCATAATTTGTTAAATGTTAATACAGTGATGTATTTAATTCCTTTTCTTCAGTGAAAACATTTGGAAGAACAAGATACTCTAATAAGTCAAGATTTTCTTCCTAGGAGACCAGTATTCCTTTCAATACTATGGAGACTGTACCAACAAAGCATTAAAAAAAAATCAGACAAAACCCTGCTTTTGTTTCCATTAGTATGTTTTCAGAACCTTACCTAAACCATCTGTTTTGGATGTTTACTGCTGATAACAAACTGATGTGGGTTTTAAATACAGCGAGCACAACAGGGTTTTTTGAAAGATATCTCATAGTATAGTAAGATGAAGTTTCTATGGTATAAAATATTATAAAGTCTGAAGTTGACGCTTTGATCCTGCAATAGTCATTTGTTATTGTTGAAGTTGAGGAGCTGTAGGTATCTAGATATTTATTATTTGGCATAAGAACAAGAAAAACTTAAAGACAGCTGCAAATAACTGCTAGATCCTCAGCTCCTGTGACAGCTATTGGCTTTGTAGGAGAGGATGACGCTGACAAACATTACGGTATTTTATATCATGGATCTATATATACATGATATATGTGTGACCTTAAGCCACTAAATAGCCTCAGGGATGAAGGATTTTGAACAGACATAAATAAAAGATGAAACATACACACCCCCCCCAAAAAAAAAAAAAAAAGTAATAGAAGCATGGTAAAGGTGTAACAAGTGTAAATGATAACCAGAATTCACAGTCTGATTTGATACTGATTTATACACTATTGTGTATACTTCAATGTGCATATAAAATGTAATCAGCTCAGATGGGTTGTGTTTTATACTTTGTTTCTTGACTGGAGTATCAGGCTGCCAAGTCTTCATCCAAAGCCCAGCAACATAATGGAGGAGCTCATCCGCCGGCATGGGAACTGGACTGCTAGGTGAAGCTCAAAACTAGTGTAGTCAGATAGGCTGAAGAAACTGCCTTACGTGTTCAGGCTTTCCCTGTCTGGCGATGCAGAGCTATCCTTCAAGTACACTGTAGGTTTCCATTCAGGATGCAGAGAGGTATTTGGCCCTTACTTAAAGGAGGTGTGCTTTATGAACGAATTATGTTTGCTTTTTCTATACAAAGCCATTTAGTTCTTATTTCATTAACATAATAATATATCACCATATATTTAATTATTTTCTAGAATTCAGCATGTACAGCCCTTTGGGAGATAACAGTGGATTAGCCAGCTTCAAAGGTATTTAAATTTGAGGGTAAGAAGTTTTTCTTTGTAGACATGGAAGAAAAAAAGAAAAACAAACAGAAATTGATAATGTTTTGTTTCCTCCTGCTGCATAAGATTCACTGTAGTTTTATATATGTAGTTTTATATATTTTTATTTATACACCATCTCTCTATATAAGATGTGTTATTTATGTCATGTATTATTTATATATTATTATATATTCCATATTTCAATATTAAAAAGTCAGACCCAGATGATAACTTCATTTGCAACAGTATTAAAAGAAGATACTCCATTGATTCCAGTGAAGCTATTGAACAATACAATTAAACGGAAAATGAGATTCAAGATTTCTTCTATAGAAAGATTTCCGTACAATACAAAAATATTTTAGTAATATGTAATTTATTTGCTGTTAAATACATATCAAAGAGACAACTACTATTAGGCCATGAGAAGGTGCTGTTGTAAACGATACAGCTTCCTTCCAAGTTTTAGTTTACAGAGATATGCCCTGAAAAATTACATCAGTGAAAAAAAGAGTAAGAGCATGGCTAGGAGACTACCACTGATATGTGGTGTTCTTCATTCATAGATGAGCTTTTGAGCCAGATCTATGTTCACAGTGAGCTCAAATCAGTAAGAGTGATGGTTGATGGCTGTGAAACCTCTTAGTCCATTCTCTAGTTCGAAATTGGCAATTTGCTCATCAAAATCACAGTCAGTGCAAAACCTGGTACTAAACTGTGTCAGGCCTAGCTGCCTCAGGTGGGAAGCAAGAATGCAAATTGATTCAATTATACTCGTAGACTTAAGAGAAAGATCTAGATACAAAGATACAATGAAATATTTTGTATATTTTTGAAGGAAAGTCTTTGAAGTTGAAAAATGGTATTTAAGTATTCATTAAACTATTGGAACTGTGTTTGTAGGAGAGATTAATAATTGCTTTTAACATATTCTTTAGTGAAGCATAAGCATATTTCTGCTTTGTATGTTTGTATGCATGTACGGAAAATTGTCTTGACAGTATTCTGGCTGAGATGTAAAATATACCTATAATCCTTTTACCCACTGTGACTACTAATAAAAAAGCAGATCATTGCTATGTACCCATTCCAAAGCTTTGTTTATCTCATGTGCATATGCAAATAGGATAAAAAAGAATGAGACGGAAAACTATTAGTCTTGGTTTGATCTCGCACCATTTTCGAGAAGTATTTCTACATGGGTTTTAGAGTAGTTATTTCTGACAAAATGCTCACATAAAAGAGAAATTAAGTCTTCTTGAGACAAGAGAAATGCAGAATATAATGAAGTTATCTTTCTTTACTTGTAAGGAATCAAAAATATGTCTAAAATAAATTCCACATCTCACCATAATTTCATGTTAAATGCATATAATTTTTGCCAATATATTCTGATAAATGTAGGACAATGTATTAATCCATTAATGATTGTGAGTTTCATAACAGGATCCTTTTATTATCAGTTTTTTAACTAAAGTTATGGAGCTTGAGGTAAGATATTATTTTTATTTTATTTAGTCTTAAGTGTGTTATTGTACCTAGTTATTTTTGTGCCTCATGAACACATATAACAGGCTTTCTTAAAAAGCTTTTTTTTTTTTGACATTTAGTTTGGTTTGAATTATTTAATTTGCCAAATTCCAACAAAGCGGGATACTGAACTGATTAAATATCAATTATTCTAAGAACAGGTCAGGAAAGCAGTGTAACAGATTAGAAAGAAGTCATCTACTTATCCAATTCCACAAGGGGTCAAAGGGCTATTTTGTGGTCTGCACTGTAAAAGCAACATGACTAGACAATTAATACTGTATTATTTAAATTGTGTTTGAAAACAGCACTGCCATTTGTGCAGTTATAAGGAATTTGGTAAAAGTAACCTTCTTCCAAAAATTATCTTAGAAGAATGACAGTACTAAAGGTAGTGGTCTTTAGTTTATGAATCTCAAGACAGTTTGAGCTGTTGAAGTTTGGATGACTTTTTGAAAGTCAGCGTGCCTATAATTGGTTCACGGTTAATGTTAAATATGTTTTTATACATTTGCATAAGCTTCATGCAGATAGGGTTTCAAAAAGAGTGAAATAATTAAAAAAAAAAGCACTAATCCCCTCCCCCTTTGTAATTATATACCCCAAATATCTACTTAAAGATGATAGTAATGAAGGATAGGGACTTTGTGGATTGATGCAGACTCCCCATGGTATTCCTTTGAACTGATGAAATATAACCACTGACTCTTTCTTGTTTATTCCAGTTTTCACAAACCCTGCAACTCAGTGCAACCACATGTTCAAAGCAAGACATAAAATAGTGTAGTTTTAAAGGACTCATTAATTTTCTTTGTACTTAAAAGCAGCAACATTAAAAAACGTAATACGCAAATTCTGAACTCAAATGCTTTCCAATTTTACTGCTGTTTACTTCAAAGGGTGCTGAAAAGAGTATGCTGGAGAATTGCATTCTTGTGCTGAAAAATTAATACATCACTGACATTGACCCATTTTCTGGTTCTCTCTGCTTTACGAATTTTTCAAGTTTTTGTATTTGTAAGGCAGGTTCATTGTTAAATGTCTTTTAGGATGCTGCCCCTTGAAAGACTAAAAAGCAAACCATGTTATGCTTTAGATTGTTTATTTTTTAAAACCAGGAAGATCATCTAGAAACTGCAATTGTCTTGACTGCTTCTGTTAAGGCCAAAATTGCTAAACTGATCATGTGATACATGAAAAATTGCTTTTGTTTTTGAGCTGATCCTGAGAATCCTTACTTATATGGTTGAGAGCTGAGATATTAAGGCCAGTATTCTTATCTTTATAAATAAAAATGTGTTTTCAATTATTTTAGCTGTTATTTTGAAAAGTAATAACTTCCTCTGTCTTCCACAAAGCTTATAAAGCTTATAAAGCTGTCTAGGCTACAACTAACGTTACAAGTGTTAATGCTTCTCTGCAGTATTCAGTTCATCTGTCAGAGCCAAAATGGTTGCAATATGTATTCACCCTTCTGTGAAGGCAAGAAAGAAGCAGCTACAAGATTAGTAGACAGGCTGTAGTATAAGTAAATCTACAAATATAAGGCCTGTGTCCTGGCAAATCTCTAATAACTGTGTTCAAATAGACAGCCATTTCTAAAGAAGTCAATAACATAAAAAGTTGTGTTGATGTTCCACTGGGTAATATAAGCGTAAATAAGATATTATTAGGAATTTAGCATTGTGTTCAATTTCCCGTGGAGCACATCGAACCCTACAAATCACAATCTTCCCTTTCCCCATCAGGAAGACTTTCTGAATCTTTACAGTCATCCACACCAGAAATTATTGGGAGTCAGTAATAGTAGCCATCTCTTTTTGTTTATTCCAAAGAACATCTAAATGTTTAAATGCTTGGGGCTCATATGATGTAATTTTCATGTATTACGTTGCTCTATCATTATTATATAATTAGATTTAAAAAGAGTAAGTGTGGCATATAATTTCTGATTATAATAATATTCTGTTATTTAGTGTATATAATTATCACTGTTCATGGCAAACTATAGCTCCGTTTCTTGGAATAATTTCTAAGATGGAATTTTTAATGTCTGATGTAAAAATCCATCAAATTAATTTTTCAAAGAGGTGGTTTTGATTTTTGAAAGCTGATTATTTTGACTGTTTTACATTGTTTTGGATATTCCCTTATTTTTCTCTTTGCACCAGTCTCTACTATAAGCAAAGGGGGAAAATACAGTGTTCCAAGGGTCTGAACAATAATAAAGCATGGTGTGTTAGTCTGCTAGGCTGTAACAGGTCAGACAGTATGCAAGAAATAGTAGTTCTCAACATAGGATCTAAAACTGGCAGAACAGTTTTGCATTTCTGTTGAAATATCTGAATTCATAAAGGAACTATCTTTGTGAACTTGAAAATTGCAAATAACTGTGATATGTGCAATATCTTATATCATGTATTTTAATAAATGTATACAAAGAAACAGATAGCTACATGTTTACTTCAGTGATGCCATAGAGCAAAACATGGCATGGGATGCTGCTGTACGAACAGGCATATAATATCCCAGTATTTTGTTCTTTTCCAAAGACAGGTGTGTATTTTCTTATTATAATATTGAGAAAAATAAAGTTATCTTATAAAAGCCATATTCTTAGTGAAGTCTTACAATGAGAGAAAATGCATGTTGTTTATCCATTAAGCTTTCAAATAGCAAAGATGCTTAACCAAAGCTTGAGATTGCTTAACATAATTAATTATAAAATAAACATAATGAAATTGAGTTTTAGCATCTCTAATGTTAAAAAATTCCATTGGAGATCATCCAGTTGTCTTCCAGACAGAAAGCAGTTATTGAAAGATCTTCTTAGTCATCTGGGCATTTAACCATGAGAAAAAAATCTATGGGGTCCCAGGCTTCATTAGCTCATAGATCTTGTTTTAAAGAAGGCAGTCACCTCACATCTTCATGTGAATGCAGTTGAGGGTTAGGTTGTTTTCATCTAAAGGTGGCATTGCATGGTGTTATCTAAATCAAGTTATGAACCTGAGAAAAAAAAATGCTCAATAACATACAGTAATGTGAATTAAGATGGCCTTGTGAGTTTTGCCCATTGTAGCATCTACTTGGCATCAACAGTTAAATGTAAAATTTGATGAATGACTTAATTACCACTTATTGGCACAAAGAGCAAGAGGAATGGATATATTTAGTACTGCTTCATTCAGTTTTACTATTTCCAAAATGCCAGTTTCTGTATCTATTCTTTTTGTAGTTGGGTCTTGTTTTAGTGCTTGCACACTTCAAGCTTTCTGGTTTGGTCTGTTTTTTTCATTTGATGGGGTGAGATGCTTTTAGGGGTGCTTGTCTCTCTCACCAGAATCTAAGATCACACTGGATATGTGTGTGTGAAGAACGGATCTGGGAAAGCTGGGTCTCATCTTACTGATCAATCAACTGGCTCATGATGGCATGAAGTCTGTGTTTTGCTGTGAGTACCCACCCCAGTGGTTTCATTTCCAGCTGCCCATACCATGGCTTTCAGCAGTCATTTATCAGTATCTAATAGTCAGTCTCCTGTTCCAGAACCATTATTATTACAGTGTTCCACACAAGCATTTAAAAGTGGCTAACTCACAAATTTCACATAAAATGAAGTTTCCTGTGTTTGCTACAGTTTGAATGGAAGGCAGAATTTCTGGGAATGTAAAGGCAAAAAGAAATCTCATTTGTGAGTTAAAATGTGCTACAAAGGGAGAATCATAATAGTGACCATTTACATCTCCATACCTCCTTTGGGCTGGGCACACTTATTTTGTGTAACTTCGATTGAAATTTTAGTGTCTTAATTTCTAAACAGAAGAAAAAATAAATCACTCCATTTTACAGAGAGCTTACACTTCTGTATAAAATCTCATTAGTCTTGCAAATCTTTATTTTCTCTTTTCCTCAACAGACTTCTTACTCTCAGCCCTGAGTCATGCATAAGAAGTTATCTGTGCTGCTGCAACAAAAAAATTCCACTTACCTGAACAGTATCATACCTGCGCTGTATTGTAAATATTGCCTATGAACAGGATAACATTTCTTAAGGAGTTTAGTGACATCTGTAACAGACAGGCAAGAGGAATGATCTGCAGCATAGGGCAGTTTCCATATAAGGAAAAAGCTGGATAGGAATTGACTGTTCCCTGCTTCTTTCAGTGTAGAAACTAGGGCCTTCTAATGAAGACAGTGAGAGTTAGTGAAACTCCTTGCCCAAGGATGTTGTGTGTAAAACGAATGTAGAGACATCCAAAAGAAGACTGAAAAAGCACTTACTATGTAGGAAGTTCAGGGTTACCGCGGAGACAACTTCATACAGGCTCAGGATATATCCTTAATGGAAAACTGTTGGAAGAGGTGCATCACTTACACTTGTCTCTTCCACCTTTTTCTACTGAAAGCCACTGTCAAAGGCAAAAGCCTGGACTGTAAATGCATTAAATGGACCCTTGGTCTGAATGAGGAGAAGTCAGTTTAGTATTTTGGGGGGGAGAAGTTAAAAATTTACTGAATTATTTGCACTAATTATGTTCTAAATTTTAGGGAAACATGGGATTCTAGTTCTAAAGCATCTGTCTTGCTTGTAATCCAGTCCTTAAGGCATGTAGCTGTTTTTGTTTTCTGAAACCCTGAATATCCTGAAGTCTGCCAATGGTTTTATCTTCAGGAGTCATAGCTTTGCTCATGGGTACAACCTCAGATCTGTGGGTTTACTCGGCCTACAATCATGGCTTGCGTGTTACTTTTTCATTTATATTTCTCTCTGTCAGGAAGTGTAACAAATTGTTCTGGTTTCTACACATCTACAGATGCACAGCCCATTCTATGCTTAGTTTCAGCCATGATTTGAAAGACATGACATGAGATTTAAAATAAATATGTTGAGATAGTTGTGATTGTAACACTGTGTCTGGAGGGCAATTAATAAAATGAGTAGAATACTAAAAATAATTTTAATTTTCTAAAATGTCTCACCTACTGTCTAGTTTGTTACAAGTTTCTTAGACTGGTTGCAATTTTAAATTATTTTTGTTTAGGAGGAGTGCAACAATGTTAGGAAAAAATAGTGAATTATCTTTTTACCTATAGGCTTCTGTATGGGAAAAGCTTTCCAAGAATCGTTTCTTTGCTTTTGGAAATCAGCTGTCACTTCCTTTGAAGCCTGTGCTGCATAATGATTCCATTACAATTTTTGTGAAGAAAATGTGATCGTTTTTTCCTCTTGTGGCAGAATTTATTTTGTCTATACCTAAAACTGAGCAATATGAATTCTATATATACTGTAAGAATCAGATTATATATATTTATATGAATAAAGAAAATGTTGAAATTATGTTTTGCAATGATACTCCGCCTGGCACTTGCATACACAGATGGAAGAGAAAATCCTGTCCCAGATAAGTCTTTGTGAATCTGGCTTGTCTCATGTAAAAATTGATTTTTTTCTTAAATTTAAGTAGGAGAGGTTACTCTCTCAGCAATAAAAGATGATGTCACATTAACATAAAGTCTCTGGATGCCAAAGTACTTCAACATTTACATAATTTTAACTATGGAAGAGCAACAGCTGCACTTGTGTTTAGAGTTTAGAGGTTTTATGTTCTCTATATGGTTAAATATTTGGATGATTATCCACAAATTTATTTTATCTATAAGGACTTTTAAAAATTTTACTTATTTCGACAATATCTGAATGCTTTCTGTGTAAAATCAATAACAATAACTATTTTCTAAACAGATTTTTGGGGTTCTGACATGTTTTTCTTTAAATAAAGAATTGACCGGAACAAGAGGTTATAATTTTTGTCTTTTCACTTATTTCTGCTACATGTTTCTACCACTTTTTTTTTTTTTTTTGCTTTTCACTTTCAGAATGGTCAGCTGGGTGGTAAAAATCAATATGATGAGTGTTTTTGTGATGATGCAAAGATTTTTTTTCTTTTTTTTTTTTGAGATACATCATTTTTTCTTTCCTTTTTATAAATTGGTTAGTTTGGTGGCAAGGAAAGTAGTCTGGCTCCATATATTCTCATTTATTTGGAACGTGTAGTTAATGTGTTCTCTGGCAATATTTAGTCTATCTGGCAAGGAACCAGGAATGAAATAATACCGATGCTGCTAGTCAAGCTCAAATGTGAGCTGTCCAAAGAGGTTTTTGGCTTTGGTTAACTGCAGTAGATAAATATTATACATTGTACAGTTACTTGGTTGTAGCCATGAGCACTATATATCCCTGCAAACATAATTTGAACATTTAAATCTCAAAAGTAAATTCAAATAACAATGTAATTTCCAAACTGCTCTCTCTATCTCCTTCCTTTTATGGATTGGTTTTGTGTTTCTTGAAAACCCACCAGGGAGCACTTTGTGTTTTCATACAGATAATGGAGATCAAACTTATTTTGCATTTTGTTTGTTGTGTTTATGTTTATTTCTTTATATAACACATTTAAGTGAAAGCTTTATTTTAATCCCATTTCCTGTATTCTCCTGAGGAAATATAACTTTGTCAAAAGTGGTTTATGGGAAATGTGACTGCTTTAATTTGCTGCATCAGCTCACTGTGGCCCACTAAAATTGTGTGAAGTAATTTTAGCTCGGATGTCAACATGGGCATGTTGAAGGTTTATTCATCTTCTGTGTAGCACTTGCATTCATGATCTGCCACCTTTGCAATTGTCTTGCACCTTGTGAAACAGGTGCTGCAGAGAACTGTGCTAATGCATCTTTTTGTACTGTAAAGCAGTCCAGTTCACTGAACCTACAAAACACACAAATACATGCTCTTGACCATCTCTTCATTGTATGTTTCCTAACTTTCCAGAGATGGATGGGTAGACTTGGAGCCTTGTAGGTGCCCCTGGCTGCTCTACTGCTTCTCCCGCTCCCTGCCCGACCTGCTGGGGGGCCTCCATAGCTCTTACAGAATCCCAGCAGTGGTAGATCTGCCTATGGTAATGCCTCCATAGCATTGGTGCAACTATGATGGACTTCAGTGAACTAGATTTTACCATACACTTTTGTTAATGAGAAAAGAAAAAGTCAATAATGTAAATGACACAGCAAACACTAATAAACCTAACAACAACAAATCACGAAAAAAAAATACAGAGGGAAACTAGTGCATAATGAATGTAACCAGGGCATAACAAGTAAATCATTAATGAATTACACTGGATAGATATTTCTGGTCTAATGAATTATCTTTATTCAACAAACAATGTTATGTGAACACTTTATCATTCTAGAACATGTTACTTGCTTCCTGTGAAATAGTTGTATTAATATTGCATTACGTTATTCATGCTCTTATTCTGATAATATTATTTTCTTCTTTCACTAAGGCATGGTGTCTCACAGGGGAGTGTTATTCTGGGGCTGTCTGTTAAATATGCCATGCAACTAACCCAGATCTGAGGAACTAATTATGTTATCTGTGATGTTATTAAATAATTATAGTCCTTGAAATGGGGTCAGAAGTAACCCGACATCCCTGTAGTGCAGCATTCACAGTTCATATCGAGAGCTATCTTAAAAAAAAAAAAATAAAAAAAGAGAGAAATTGAGTGCTTGTAGGCTTTAACCCATTTACTGCTGTTGTCCATGGGTACGGTCAGAGTTAATTTGTCTTTGCCATTTCTAGATTGTTGGTGCATACTTGGTCTGCACCTGTTGGTCTCAACATGGTCTGGAAAACTGATAACTACTCATCTTTTTCAGCAGTTCAAAAGTGCTTTTTTTTTCTTTTTTTTTTTTTCCCCAGTGGGTTTGATCACACACAGAGACTACCTTCTGAGACAAATTCAGTGTGGAAAGTAGGACAGGATATCCAGGCAAACTCAACCATCCACCTTGAATAGAGTCGATACATAAGCTGCTGGACAGCTAGTAATTCTGGCTTTGCTATTTCTTGTAGCTGTTTAAAGGGCTCTAGCTACAATTTCTGTCATCATTGTCATTAAAATACCTGTCTTCACGAGAGTTACAAAAACAGACAGAATGAACTGTAGCAGATAAAGAGATTATTTTGAAAATGCTGGCATTTTTGTAGCACTTGTCTTTTGATTACATGCAGTTTCTTGAAATTTACTGGAAACCTCGCTTCTGATGCAATTACATAGCCCTAATATTTTTAGCATGATTATATAATACCAACACTGTAATATATCTTATGTAGTATATAGAGAACATGTATAGCACATAGTACATGAAATTAATTCCCAGTCTGTATCAAAATTTTTTAAATAATTTATAGAATAATTGCATATAGGGGTGTTATTAGCATAGTATACCACACAACAGGAAGGTGACACCATGCGAACACACAGGAATAAGTCAGAAGAGCACTTCGTGCGTTCCCATTGCACAGTCCCAAACAGAGACATTTTCTTGAGCTATGGTCTAAACTTCATAATGCTTTGTGCTCACTCCTGGAGTTCACAGCCTCTTGTCACCAGCAGACTATGGGAACTCTCCTGCTGAGAACTTCCTATGCAAAGACAGCTAGACCTTTGTTTTAAAGCTGTATTTGCCCTGTTTTTGTTTTAGTATTACCAACATAATGTGTGAGGTCTGGCTGCGATGGAGGTATAACTTTCTTCATAGCAGCCCCTATGGTGCTGTGTTTTAGATTTGTGGCTAAAACACTGTTGATAACACAATCACCACCTTTGGCTGTTCCTGAGCAATGCTTGCACAGTTTCAAGGCCTGCTCTGTCTCTCCCTCTGCCCCTCTGAGAGGGCTGGGGATGGGCAAGAGGTTGAAAGGTGAGACATCTGGGACAGATGACCCCCGCTGACCAAAGAGACATTCCATGCCAAGTAACACCATGCTCAGAAATAAAATGGAGAGGATGAGTATTTAGGTGAGTTAGCCATCTATTGTTCAGGAACTGGCTGAACGTCAGTCTGTCTGTGGGTTGAGTGATAGCCTTTGCATCACTCATTTTGTTTTCTTTCTTTCTTTTACCTCTTCTCCTTCATTTACTAAACAGTTTTTGTCTTGACCCTTCGGTTTTCCTTTTACTCTTTCTGTCCTCTTCCTGTGTCCCACTGTAGATGGTTGTGGTGAAGCAAGTGAGAGGCTGTGTTGTGCTCAGATGCCTACCAGAGTTAACCCACAGCATTTCCTGAAACCCCAAAGTTTCAACAGAGCTGGGCAGGATTCACAATCTGTGAATTCTACCAAGAACATCTTGTGACAAAAAAATAAAAATTCAGAAAGAACTTTAGCTTCCAAAAGAACCCACCCTTCTATAAGAAATTCTTATATATGTCAAAGATATATTTAATGACCCTGCCTGGCTTTTCACCATCTGGGCTGGCCCATAAGACACAGTAATATCATTTCACAAGGCTCCTGTTTCCCTGAGGATTCTATTTATAGGTATGTGAAAATTTCATGGTGTTTCACTGAAGGTAAATTGCATAACAGATTGAACTGTTGTCATCAAACTGTGGAATACAGGTTATTATACAGTCTGAGTTACAAAATTGGTGTGTTCAGGGAGTTATACAGAAAGCCATATATCCAGGTTAAGAACCAAGGGCTCTATTCACGGGGAAATAGGTTATGCAGACTTAAGTCCCCAAAATGAACATTTCATTTTGCACATGAGTCAGCACAGCATCATCCCCTCACAGAAATATTTCAGCCAGTGTAATACTTCTTATGGCCACTGTGTTATGTCTAAGCCAGTTCAGAGACGAATGCCAAAAATGATGGGGATTCTGCTATGGGGCCAAGCCCTGCCTCCGAACATCTTGCTTGTCTAATAACCATTGATATTTTGGTTTTCAAGCACAAAACCCTGTACCATTGAATTATCCACAGAACAGGAATAGTAAATTTTATTAAATGCAATATTAGTGACCTTTGGCAGATACTCACCAGATTGATCCTCTTGAAGGCAAAGCGCTATTAGGGTGAGTAAGTCCTCAGCAATGCATAAGATGGGTTCACATTCTCGTCCTACATTCTTATGGCACTGTATAATGTCATTTTCATGTGAAGAAGCAGGCAATGGTTCATATACAGGGATCTGAATGCTTTTGAGACATTTATGATGGGTAAATGACTGACCTAATAAATGATGTCAAACTGAAAATACAGTCTGTTTACATGAGTTATGCTTAATCATATAGAAGAAAACATGTTTTTCACCCTTTTTCATATTCAGTTATTCTGATTCTTTTACCATTTCACAGCTCACAGCTTGTGCATGATTAAACTATTACAGTAGTCCATATGATAAACTGCTCTGAAATATGCTTTAAAACAGTGTTCTAGGATGTTTCAACCTGTTTGTTCTTTTATATTAAAAAGCAGTAACTTTCAGTTAAAACAAAAATAACAGGGGTTTATAATTTCCCCATTTTGCACAGAGTAATAATTTAGTTAAATTAAAAGTAATGAACTGAAAGGACTAAATTCATGGGATATTTCAGCAAAGTATCTTCATTGTTAATTCTAGAACACCCAAGTGACAAATTAAAAGCCTGCATATGTCCTGGAAAGTGTGAAGTTATAGCAATATACACTGCATCATTCTTGAGGAGGGTATATAAAGAAAAATTTATTCTGAAAGGAATAAATTGTCCTTTTGGAGATGTGGATTACAAACTATTTTCTCTCCTCACACAATCCCTCTTTGTACCTGATCTTGAACAAAAGCACAACACAATGGTGATGTTTTCCCACCCAGCTGTCATGAAGGTTGTTATGATGTCACAAAAAACGACAGTTAGATTTATGTGTATAATTGAGCCTTTAGAGTTCTAAGTTTTAAATTTAAGCTCTTGTAGCTCCAGACTTACTGCTCAGATCTCCTTTGTTTCTTTGACTAAGATTTATCTACACCTTTCAGTGGAGTGGGAGGAAGAGAGATGATCAAGCTACCAGTCACCCACGCTAATACATTTACACAAGGTGTGACGGAAAATATCACAAAATAATGGAAAATAGCTGTGTCTGAAAACACCACAAACACCTCAGTGCATATCTGTATCATTATGCATATATCATTTTAGCTACTGTATCTTGTATTATGGCCACGATTTTCTCACATCATCTTTCAATGTCATTGCATCTATGGTGAAGAGGTTTCTCAGCTGGGGAAAAAGAAGCAGTTCATCCTAGCCCAGGGTATCCCTGGGATATTCAGTAGGAGGCCTGGAACTATCATCCCCATCTGTCAGCAAGGCCTAGTCTGATGATTACACAGGGGATTTTCTACAAGCCAATCATTGTGGATATAATGGTATTATTTCTCCCTTACCTGGGTATGAAATCATTAGGCCATGCAGTATGCCCCACTAAGATTCTCCTGTTGAAGCTTTACTTTTTGGAGAAAAAAAAGAAAAAAATTGAAAAATCACTTGAATAGAAGTGTAGGAGGGGAGGGGGAGAGAGGGAGAGATAGAATAATCTACAGATTGACTCCATGAGTTGAGAGGTCAGTAGTAGCTGCCTGTACTCAGTCAATTGAAACTTAATTAATCATCTAAATAAAACAGCATCAACAGACTAGGAATGTCTCTCCCTGGGATCCCAAAGCCTACATACCTGGAATCCTCTTCTGCTGTTTACGGGACTTTACTTTCTATTCCTGCTCGAATTCAGCATGATGATCTGAAAATTGATTTCCCCAATTCCAAATCAAGGTCCTACCTACTGGATCATCATTATATATTGCTTTCTATAGCTTTATAGGAAACTTCTATTCTCTATGTCTAATTCTGGGATCAAATTCGTGGTCAGCAGCTTGAGTGAACTGAAACTTGCCCCCCAGCAAGCATTAAGTATTTAATTGCACTTGGGGCTGCAAGTGCAGTCCTAAAGAGGTCTCTATTGGCTGTTTAGGTAGTTCTCCAGCCCCTAGCAATGAGGAAACCCCATTTTAGCACCTGCTGCCTTGCTGTCATGCATGGTCTACTGCCTCTGACAGGCCTCTGAGCTGCTGTTGAATTTGGCACACCAGTGCATCAGGGCTAGCTCCAAGAAACCTTTTCATTTCCTGGGAGTTATACGCTGCAGTGTTTCACTTCAGGCATTCAGCTACCAAAGTTGAGACCTGTGATTTGGATTAGAGGCTTAAGTTGTAAATGTGTAGCACAAAGAAACTTGTCCTCTCCTAAGATTCAGTTTTGTTTCCTGGAGAGATTATGGTCTCAGCCTGCCTCTAATTGTTTGTCACTGCAAAATAAGTGGTGAAACACAACTCAGTCTTAATAAATATAACCTTGTTTTCCACTTTTTGGACAATCAGTCTAGACATGTGACCTTGTGTGGAAATTTGGCACTGTTTTACAGCTGTGTCTTGTGCTGCATATGTGTTAGGCATCCTCTGTGCTCCAGCCATGCAGGTGGGGGATCTTGGTACTTACAGTCTAGACCAACATAATTGGTTCATATGGAGATTGGTCTTGATATGTTAAGAAATAAGACTTTGGGTACCCCAAAGAGTTTCATATCAGGCAGGGAATTAAATCCAGATAACTGCAGGGTTATTTAGTGGCTGTAAGAATGTAGTGTGGCAGCTTACAGGACTGTGTGCCTCAGTTCAAACTGAATTCTCTTTAAAGTACTCAAGCTTTTGCTTCAGATATTGGTCTCTATTACTTTGTGGATTTTGTCCAGAGTTACCATCACGATATACTAGCATATTTATTTATGTAAAACCCACTAATTAAAAAGGCTAAAATAAGTGGGTCAATATGCTAGATAAGTGTTTCAAAATGTTGTTTCAATTTATCTGAATTTCAAGAATTGTATACATGAAATTTTCACAATATAAAATTCTTTTTTTTTACTAGTGAAATCTACTTTTAAAAAAAAAATATTTCCATTTCACGCTTGAGATTGACTTGTTAGTTCTGGCTTCTATATGAGAAAATGAAAACAGAACTGCAAATATCTACTTATCCACTTAGATACCCAACTTTATGTATAGTAGTGGTCTCAAACACATTAGTTATTAGTCATGTGTTTCCAAGTCAAATAAATGTGAACAGTACTTCACAATTGTAAGTAAAAGTCTTGAAAGCTTTTCCAGTTTGTTGGCAATTATTTAAAATAAACCTATTGGAATATTGTAGCACTGTAACATTCTAATAATATTATAATATGTTCTGTAATATCACCCAGATGCAAATGTATCTTTCCAAGAAATAGAATACAACCTTTTAAAGCCAAAGAAATTATCAAGTGCCACTTACTAGTAACGTTTTTGATAATAACTAAGAGGTTTGATAATAGCTAAATGATTTTTATGTGATATTTCCCTTTGGTATCAAAAAGTTCTTTAAAATAGGACAAATTATTGAGCAAAAGAGAAGATATCTACAGCCATAGCAAACAATGATGTGAGATTAAAATCTATACAGTGAGAGAGCTCTCAGTGGGCATTTGTAGTTTAAACATTGATTGGGTCAATGTGAGAGTCAGTATATATAGCTGTTTTGATACTGTTGGGTCTATAGATAGTGAAAATGAAGTCTTAAACTTTAAAGCTGATAATTTGGATTTTCAGCATAAACAATCAATCCTGGACTGTGTAATGCTAAAATTCAAGCCAGGTGTAAATCAGTTGTGATTTCAGCTGAGTGATAACAATAGAGTGGGAAAGAAAGAGTGCTAAATGCCTCATTCTTACACATATATCAAAATACTTTGGAATACATTTTTGTTAGTATTTTTGTCCAGAAAGTTGGTTTTACTTTTTTTTTTTCTTCATATTTACCTTGAGGTCAGAGTAGGAGCTTAGAATTGTATTGCTAGAGCTATTAATTCTGTTGACTGATCTTCTACCCGTTATGTGTATTAAGTGTTCAGCTATTCTCCTTCCTCACTGGAAGGAGAGGAGTAGAACAGCAATCATATTTCAGAATATTGAAAAGGTCACAGCAGCATATTGCACTATTACTTTATAAAATATATGTTGCACTATAATTTTTAGAATCTCATTTTAATAACCAGCACAACATTAATCTGATTTCATTGGTTAATCACTTTAATCAAATGAAAAATAAAAAAGTTTATATGCTCATAGCAGTTTTTAGACGATGATATCTTTATTACATTCACCTTCAATTAACCTCCCTCCCTGAAAACATAAAATTTGGAATATCTGAAAATTCAGTGGAAGATCCAGTTTGCCAGCTGTAGAGATGAGTTTCCTGAGATTGACAAATACTACTTGATGTTGCAATATATTTAAATAGTGACGAATAAAGGAAACCCTATGGCAAACCTGAAACTGAATGACAGCAATGTTGCAGAAGAAAATTCTGAAATAATCACCTCTGTGAATGATTTTTCTTACTTAGTTACAATTGCTTTTTTAAAAATTAGACTTTCACTCTTTTTCATTTTCAGAACTGAGGCTCATCTTTTCACTATAAACTATAAAATATGTTGATGTTTACATCTCTTTCAATCTTGGCAATTCATGTTCAAAAAAGTCAGAGCCCTTTTTAATGTTTTATGTTCCTTAAACTTTTTTTTTCCCCAGGTATCCCAAAGTAGTTGCTATATCTCATCACATTCTGTTGAAACTCAGCCAAAGGTCAGTCTGTGAGGAAGTGATACAGGATTAATGTGTCAGTTATTGTTCATCACCAGCTGACATGAGAAATAGCTGGATTGACAGGGTGCTGGCAGATGAGCTTTCAGCTAAAGGAGCTTTCAGCTAAAAGGGATTAAAGCTCAAGTTAAGCCTCTGACTGCCAGCCTGAGAACAAACTAAGAAAATGTATTTTCTTTGTGTGAATTTGCATACTATATTCTCCCGAGTTCAAATTTATTCTGATGAATTCAAGTCCTCAATGATACTTTTGGTGAAAAAAGTTTGACCAATAGAATTTTTCGGTGTTAGAGTATCTGAAGGCAACAGACTGCCTGTTATCTGCCACAATAGAAGAGAATTATTGATCTTCCTAAGCTCACACTACCAATTAGCCTGTCATCATTGGTGTGTCAGTACCCTGGGAGCAAAACTGTGGGTGAAACTGGTAAAAAGCCTCTTTTATCTTTTCACAAAGATAATTTGTTTTATTGTATAAGCATGAGCTTTCACCACTGTGGTTTCAGGATATAACTTCTATGAGGGCAAAAGCTGTTCAGCTGCTTGCTTTTTGCTTGCAACCAAACATATAGTAATGTAACTGAGACAGCACAAGTTGCTCAATGGATTTAAGACCTAAACTTCAACATACTCTAACCATCCTTTTCCGTGACCGTTATCATAAGTGAAATATAGAACCATCAGGCAATAAGAATAAAGTAATCACAGCATAAGGCAACAGAGACCCATGCATGAGAATATTGTTAAAGTAAAAATGCCATAAAAGTGGCATGTGCATTTCTTATGCCCAATATATTTTTAGAGCTACGGTATGATAGTAGGGATTCTTCATGTTCAGAACCATTTACAGAACTTAACTAATTAGTCTTTGCAATGCTAATGCTTTAAGAAGAGTTATTTAGAGCTGGTCGTGAAAGGTGGGTGAGAAGAATTTTATATACCAAAAAGGTGAACGAGGGGTCCGATGTCTTGTGTAATGCTGTAGAAGTCAGGAAAAGAGAGCTGCAAACCTCCTCTGAACCAGACAGTTCCTCATCTTAGATTACGTCTACCAGCCTACTGAGCTATGGCATAGATTATAGAAGATGTATTGATTTCTACCAGATACAAATTCCTAAAAATTCTGAAATTGCAACAAAGTAAAGAATTCACTGATATTTAGCTGTTTTCAGAAGCAAGAATAACATGTGTAGTGGTGGGTATGGGAGCAGGAAACCACCTGATGGACATTAACTGTACCTTAGGTGTGACTCTGTGTACCAGTTCTTTTAACGAATGTGTGTAATCACATTATTTGAGATTAAAAACTTGCTGGCAATTTCAATAAAAATTACTTGCAGAGATATAGAATTATTTGAAATGATGCAAAACAGCATCATTCAAAATCACTTGATGTTTATTGTATACGTATGTGACTGACCAAAGAAACTCTGCAAGTGAGTTTAGGGCCTAGATTAACACAGAGAGGAAATAGCTTTTATTATGGAACATTAAAAAGAAAGAATCACACTTTCAGGCTCAGGGCATCTTCATATGTGGAGTAATTTTTCTCACAACATGTGTCCTATACTATTCGTTGCCTTGGAAATGAAAGGCCTATTTTTTAAAGTAATTTTTAACAGTCTGCATACATGGCAAGTAGTTGTGAAGTGGTAGCCAGAGTTGGTCTTCCATAAAATTATTGAAAATTTGTGTTCCTAAAGAAAGAGAATATAGAGTCCCATATAAAGATACAGATGTATAATTATAAACTCAGTATCTAATATTGCCATTATAGTTTACTACTTGTGTATTTTACACTAGATCTTCCTTACTGTATCAAAAGCAATATGTTGCATGCACAGAAAAGAGATGTAGTACATCTGATTACTGTTTATTAAAAGATAAACTAAGATAATGAAAATTTGGCACACAAAAAATGAAATAGGGTTTTAAACATTAAAAGCACTATGAAAAAATGAGAATGTTAGGCTGCAGCAAGAAATGTTAAGGGTAGCTTGGAAGAAGAAAACTACTTCAAGGAGCAGCGAAAGTGAGTGGGACTTTCACTAGTGAGAATGGGGTTTTGAACTTGATAGTGAATGTGAGAAAAAATGAATAGAGGCATTCAGACACATGAAAAAGGCTCACAGACCTAAAGAGAAGAAACAGCTTAAAAATAAAGCTTCTTCTAGGTTGAGCACATAGAAGATGAAAGAAGCAGGGCAAATCAAAGGCATTTTAAATTAAATATATAATTTAATATCCACTTATTGGCCATGTGTGAAGAATCAGAACACATGGTCCAGCTTGTGCCAGGGTTCCCAGAAGTGCTATTTGAGTACAACAGTGCAGCAGAAAACTGTCAGTATACAACCAAGCATTGAGAGAGTTTGTGAGACAGCATTCAAAAAGATGAAAAGCAATGGCTAAAATATATGTGCACCAAGCTAGAGATTTATTCCAACCCCCTTCTACACGATGTGCAGAGCAACCCCAAATTGTTCAAGCTTCTAGGGTACAGTTTCACACTTCTATGCTGAAATCAAACTAAATTATTTCAGGCCAAAATGTGAAAGATATATTTAAGAAAAGATAGGAAGTGAAAAAGTTAAACAAAGCAAAACAACATTAACTGATCTCAAGAACATAATCAGATACTTCTGAAGCAAACTGTGAAAATACAATAGCTAATTTGTTTAATTTAAGAATGTTTGTCACACCAGAGATACTGAGTATTTCATAATAGCAAAGTGCGCATCATTGTTCAAGAGACAGCAGCCAACTCCATTCCAAGATGTGCTTTCAAAGAGTTAAAAAAATGCAGACACAAACCAAGATGTATCAGTATCTGTCAGATGATGTGGTCATATATGCTCAACTCTCAAGAAATTAGCTAACATTCCTGAGGGACATGTACAATGACAGTAACTGGTTGTTTTTCAGTGACAGTATATTATCTGATGAATGTAACATTTTTCTTTTCAATTTTGCTAGCTGCTCTTGGATTGTGCTTTTAATGATTGCATTTATTATTTGTACTTCTTTGAGCAGCTTGTTCATACACGTTTCAGCCAATGGGTGGAGTATGAACACTGCATCCCTTTGACATACTTGCTATTCTTTAGTCATTGTGTATAAATGGGCACCTAAGTCATGTGATGTTTTTTTTGTCCTGCCCTCACCAAGGTGGATAAAATGTTTTAGTGAGGGAATAACATACACTGAATGGCAGATGCTGTCCCCCCTCCTTGCTATGTAAGAAGAGGAAGATGCCATAACAGGACACAAGTAGAGGAAGATAATTCCCTCCCTGGAAGAAATGGGGGTAGAGGAAAGTGTAGAGTATAAAAGATAAATGAGAAAATACTTGAGGCACTTAGGGAGACAATGGAAACAGGTGTCATGATAAGCCTGAAGGATCAATAGCCCAGCATCCATTGTGGGAAACTAAAGGAAACTTGAAGAATGTGAAAGTCAAAGAGCAAAAAGATGGGAGGTAAGTGGGAGGGCAAAAGGGAAGGCCATAGAATTAGACAGATACAGGCTACTTGATAGCAGGAATAGGAAAGCAACAAATAAATCTGTACAAAGACAGCTGTAAACAATAGTGCAGATAGTACTACAAAAAGTAATAAGGCAGCTGTCAATGTGGAACTTAAAGACAAATTTGCAGACAGCCAAAAATGCAGCAGTCAATATAGGGGATACAAGAAAATAATACAATAAATAATAAGACAGAAATCAATAAGACAAAAAAGACCTGTAGTCTGACAGGTGATAAGGCACTAAGCAATATGGTAAATGAAAGCCACTGAATGTTGTTCTTTTTGAGCTTAATGGGATTTTGTCACTTGCTTCATTTGTGCCTGGTAAAACCTAGTCCTGAATACAGCTCTCTATCTTCAGGGTAACTACTTAAAAAAGGTAGACACAGAGCTGTCCTGTGACTTGATAAGGTAGGAGGTATAATAGAGGAACCAGAGAAGGTATAGGTATTGTCCAACACCTTATCAAAACTGCATCTTTACTAAGATATATGTTTAACTACAAAGTTAGTCAATAAAAGTGATAAAAGGAGTAATAAAAACTCTGAGGCATTGGATGTGACCAGGTGAAAGTAGGGACGCATTTAAAGAGGAGTAGATAACATTTATATAAAAAACTCTGGTATTTAATTTCAGGATTTTCCATATAACTTGACTTTTTTGTGTGATTATCAGAATTTCAATGGCTCAGAAAAGTTTTTACTTTGCTTGAAACAAGACGACAATACCAAATTCTTGAATTCTCAGTTGCGCTCCATACTGCTTACTTCTCTCACATGTATGTACATTTAGTTCTTGTTCAATTTAAAGTCCAGGTCCACAGGAAGCAGCTGAAACCTGGCAGTGAATCAGTTTCCTTAGTGGGTAATAATCAGATCAATTCTTATTTAGAGAAAACAATAAAATGAAAAGCTATACCCTGTGGGTATGTATGTATGTGTGTGCTTTCTTTGGAAGATATGTCTCACTGAAGGTGTCTACCAAGACACTTATAAGTTCTGCCTCCCAAGGGAAGATTTGCTGTCAGTCACAAATGTGGGCACAGGTGGATGGCAGCACATTGTGTCCACTTTGTCATGCTCCACTTTCTATCACTCAGATAATCTCAAAATAATGTGCTGAGTTCCCTGTAGACATGGCCTTAATGCCTTCCTGCATGTTTGAGCAGAGCTTAGTAACACATGTTCCATGACTGTAAAAACTACTGCTGCAGAACTGATTAACATTAATGACTATACTATACTCCTGGCTTTAAAAAAAAAATTCCAGGCCTGAATGACATATGACATATGTTTGTTTTGTGGAATAGATGACAGAAAGCAATGGGATGTTGGTATGAGGGATACTCAAAAGCAAAGAAGTTGAAGAATATAAAAGATTTTTTTGAGAAAAATTTTGCTAAATCCAATTTTTTGTTTCTTTTGTGTTTACAGTTATACTTGTATAGAGGTTTCTGCATGGTCTTGAGTAAGTGGTGTTGGTTTTGTTTGTATATGCTGTTAGGGACTTCATAATAAAGGGCAAATGCTGGGTTCATACTGAAAATACTAGCTCCAGCTATGCTTATGCTATACATCCAGGTACTTGGTAGGAAAACATGAGAGAAAACAGAGTACAAAATATGCTATCAATAAATATGCCATATCATCTTCCTTCACTTTGTCATAGAAGAGATGCTGTTATTCTCACATTTGAGACCTACATAGAGAGAAAAACACAATGTGCTTTCTTACAAAAAAGATAAGGAAAACAGATTAGATCTCCTCACACGTCTTTGACCCCTTTAACTCTCCTGTCCAGTGGCTTGAAGAGCTCCTCAGCTTCTTCTTGCAAATATCATTGCCTTCACATATTTCACAGGTCAAGAGCCCAGGAGTACTAAGGCTCCTTACTCCATACTCTTTTTATCTAAATCTTTTCTATCCAAATGCAACTGTCTTAACTGTGTTAGTGATGAATTTTGCTTAGGTGACAATCTGCCCTTGGGTTGCCAAAGAAATACTTTAGATAGACTGTTATTAGGCATTCTTAAATGGTGTCTCTGAGGTGTCATCTCTTCCCCTCAGTTAAGGCTGCTTGAGCATAATCTTTATTCTATTATTTACTTTACTTTAAGCATGTTACAGAAAACCTTCATTGAAACTTGAGCAGTTGAGTATTTGAACTTACTCTTTTTCCAGGTCTCAGAGCTATATAATGAAGAAGCCTGAGGTATGCTCGTAAGGATAGATTTTGTTGTTGCTAATCTATTTGAACTGTGACACTGAAATGAATTATATAAATATAACATTTCTGTTAACTCTTCTAGGGCTTACATGCTTTACTATAGTATGAATGATATTATCTATATAAGCCAACTTTAATAACTATTTGCAAAGTTCCACTATTTAAGTTGTGTTAACATCTGTAACAGTATTTTCATAACTTATTTTTGTTTTATTAATAATAAGGTCTCTGTGCTGGAAAGAATTAATATAACCATCTGTTTTTCATCTGGTTTATTTATGTGGCAACCGTCATTTGCAGAACCCACATTTGCTTCAAGCGTAACATGCTTGATAACATCTTCAGGAATATTTCCTGCATATTAAGTGCTTCTAGTTAGTTGAATAGACAGTGTTTTTTTCGCTTTTGCATTTATTTATCTTAGGAAGAAGAACTGATAGTGGACAGGTATTGGTTTGCTATCCTGTTTATTACAAAGACTGTACACAAAGTCCTGTTTCCCTACTTCCAGGAGAAACGATTTATCAAGGACAGCTTCCTATTTAGAAATCCAAATCTATTTCTGCAGTGAGAACTCTGCTCAAAGGTAGCTCTGTTTCCTGGCTTCACCCCAGGATTACTGTTTGCCCAACTTTCTCCTGTGAATCCTACTTACAGGCACACATAGCTGCAACACACCCCTCCCCCTCCCCCCCCCCCCCTTATTAATAATCAGTTACCAGGGAAACAGCTTAGGTATTCATTAGCTGTACCAAGAAGTCCATCCATATACAGTAACCCCTACTTCTCAGCTATCAGTGCGCTAAGGTAGATTTAAATATTCCTTCTACTTAACCTGAAAGAATTAGCTCAAGTTACTGCAGCTATTCACTTTAGCCATGTCTATGACTGGCAGCAGGTAGTCTCCTGATAGCAGAACAATAATACCAGGCCAGTGAAGGCAAGGAATAGATGCCTTGAAAGTGTTTTACATGGGTTCTGCTCCAAATGTGAAGAAGTCTTTTGTGTGAAGATTACTAGAAAAACATCCTGACCTAAACAAGTCTGTAAATAGCATATAAAGATAAGATAATCATGACAGGGTTCATGTGGTTTGTAAAATAAAACAAAGTCTAAAGAAAGTTAATCTATTGCCCACAGTGAACTGTTCTGTCTAAACCACTTAAAAGCAGAGTTTCATTCATTCATACGTTGAAGAGATTTATTTGTCTCTATCACAAATGTTAGAAATTTTATGTCTGTTATACAGACTAGAAAATACTTGTATGTTTTCACTTGTAACATGTTTAGCAAGTGTCCACATAATAACAAAACACAACAACTTCCAGTGTAGTGATGGAAGATGAGTAAATTTAACCTTACTTTAAAATACATAAAGAAAGAAATAAAAATCAGGTTATTTGTCTAACTGGTTAATGTGGTAACTACCATTTGTATAAGAGTGTCCTCACTCAGTTCACTACTAGTCTCTGTTCAGTGAATGACAATGAGTAAGTAAAGCACAGTGTGACATTTCCAAGTTCTTTCTAAGCACATTAAGAACTCTGTCTCTTCCTCTTAGAAGTACAGCACAGGATGATGCCAGTTCCCAATTAGAAAATGAAAATACAGCGTGTTCTAGTTAGAAGTATGTCAGGTGTGAAAATATTTCTGCAATTAACTGTTGCTTGTAGTCAGATAAGTTCTTGCACATTAGATTTCGAATATACATATTGTCTGTATTGAACTATGTCCTGGTTTCAGCTGGGATAGAGTTAAATTTCTTTGTAATAGCTAGTATAGGGCTGTGTTTTGGATTTTTGCTGGAAACAGTGGTGATAATGCAGAGATGTTTTAGTTGTTGCTAGGTAGTGCTTACACTGATCAAGGACTTTTTCAGCTCCCCGTGCTCTGCCGGGTGCACAAGAAGCTGGGAGGGGACACAGCCAGGACAGCTGACCCAAACTGACCCAAGGGATATTCCATACCATATGACGTCATGCTCAGTATACAAAGCTGGGGGAGGAGGAAGGAAGGGGGGACGTTTGGAGTGATGGTGTTTCTCTTCCCAAGTCACCGTTATGCGTGATGGAACCCTGCTTTCCTGGAGATGCTGAACACCTGCCTGCCCATGGGAAAGAGTGAATGAATTCCTTGTTCTGCTTTGCTTCCGCGCGCAGCTTTTCCTTTCCCTATTAAACTGTCTTTGTCTCAAACCATGAGTTGCCTCGCTTTTACTCTTCCGATTCCCACCCCCGTCCCACCAGGGGGAAGTGAGCAAGCGGCTGCGTGGTGGTTCGTTGCTGACTGGGGCTAAACCACAACAACCTACTAAATGTAATTATTAAAAAAGAAATATCATTGCAATATGGTTATTTCTCACTTTCCTTTCTTCCCCAGCATATGCTCCAAAACACCCAAACATTTGGGGTTTTGTCGGTATGTCTTTTTTTTTCCTTTGTTTGGTTTTTAAATGGGAGGATAGGAGAAACTGGAACAGGCTGCCCTGGGAGGTTGTGGAGTTTCCTTCCTTGGAGACATACAAAACCTGCCTGGACACAGTCCTGTGCCCCATGCTCTAGGTGTGTCTGCTCAAGCAGGGGGGTTGGACAGGGTGATCTCCAGAGGTCCCTTCCAGCCCCTGCCATTCCGTGGTTCTGTGATTCTGTAGTTTTATTCACTGTTGTTCTAAAGAAGCAGCTGTTTTACAGTCCTTTAAAATAACAGTCTTTTAAAAACCTTCTGCCTTAAGCTGCACATGTCACATACTCGTTCCACAGGATTTCTGGGAATCCTGTGCTCTGCTGTACCATTTTCCTAATGGAGCAGCTAGTGAATCCTGATTTTAGATGTCCTGGCAATGCTGCTTGTTGTACAAAGAAAGCCTCAGTCCACTAGTCTTTCTGAATTTGTGTACCTTCAACAGATGCCTACCACAACAATGCCTTCTTTGTTCTATCCTTTTTTCAATATTCAGAGACCTTCAGCACTTGGAATGGTAGAGCAGATTTATACTTTGATATAACATGCACCATTTTTTTTTGCTTAAAGAGATTTTATACTTCTGTATTATTATCATATTCACCTGAACTTAGTCTTTTTATGCCAATTAATTTATTATTTTGCTCATGAACTTTCATCTTCTCTTTGTTTCTGATACTTTTTCCAACCGTACGTGGACTTTTGGACCAAAAGTATATGAAACTTTTGACAACAGTTCTTCTCAATTCTCAGTTAAATTTCCCATTACTGCTGTTTTCCACATATGGTCATATGCAGCTGGTTTGATTCATAGACAATTTTCCTTTTCATTATTTTTCTTACTTTAACACACAACATTTATTTCCTCTAGGTAGCCAGTCAACCTGGACAAAGTGTCACATGAACTCTGCTTTTAAATCAGTTGTGTAACTTAGTAAAATAAATTAATAAGATTTTTTTTTCCAGTTGTGGTAAAGCATTTTAATATTGAGATTTACTATTTGCTTCAGTATTAGTGATTATATTTAGGAAATGTTGCAGTCTGATAATTTCCTTTTGTCTAAGCTGCACACAGTAAGAATTTTGAGTCAAAGGCTTTCAAAAGTTGTTTAAGATTATTTTCAGCATATTCTACTTTCATGTTTGTAGGATAGTGGTATAGTCAGTAGTTAGTTCACAAGTATCTTTAAAAGAGGAATGGAACATGTATTTTATCTGCAAGATATTTTTGAACTGCACTGAGGATTACTTGCAGGTTTGCCATTTTTTCCTAAGAATGAATATGTTCAGACTACCTAAATATTATGCAGATATAAGAAATGTTTCACAAGGCTTTTTTCTTAGACCTCTGAGTTTAAGCAAGTAGACTAGGTCAATCAGGAAACTTGATGGATTGCTCCTGTGTAGAAAACTTCCTTCAGATTTTATCAGCATGCTGTATACAGGAAAACTATGGCAGCTTTTTAATATAGATTTGAATTTTTACACAAATTAAGTAACATTTTGAGATATTAAGTACTTATGTTTAACTTTCCAAGTACTTTCTTTAATTGTTTGTTAACGGATAAAATTCCTGAAATGGAAAGGGATGATCAAGCAATTATTCACAAGCAGTATAGTTTTAAAGTTCAGATATAAATTTGGCTTGGCTTTCAGACAAAACAAATGAGTTTAAATTAGACACTTCTTGTTGTTGTGCAGCTTCAAGGATGATAATTTTTCCTTAGAAATAACTGCATAAGACTTCAGCTTGTAATATAATATCTGGGCCTCTCTTAACTAGGAGTATATGTTACTTTAAACTTTAGTTGATTATCTGAGGAGGGACTGATGTCTGAAGATTTGTTAGTGCTAATTAATTTCTGGGAGAATAAAATTATAATATAATTTGTTTAATGTTAAACCGATGAAATAAAGAATTAAACAATACTCCTGCTTCTTTTCATACCCGTAGAATAATATAATCATAGAATGGTTTATGTTGGAAGGAACCTTCAGAGGTCACCTACTCCACCCCCCCTGCAGTGAGCAGGGACATTTTAAACTAGATCAGGTTGCTCAGAGCCCCGTCCAACCTGACCTTGCATGTTTCATGGATAGGGCATCTACCACCTCTCTGGGCGACCTGGGCCAATGTTTCATCACCCTCATTGTAAAAAATTTCTACCTGTCGTGGTTTAGCCCCAGTCAGCAACGAACCACCACGCAGCCGCTTGCTCACTTCCCCCTGGTGGGACGGGGGTGGGAATCGGAAGAGTAAAAGCGAGGCAACTCATGGTTTGAGACAAAGACAGTTTAATAGGGAAAGGAAAAGCTGCACGCGGAAGCAAACAAAACAATGAATTCATTCACTCCTTCCCATGGGCAGGCAGGTGTTCAGCATCTCCAGGAAAGCAGGGCTCCATCACGCATATCAGTGACTTGGGAAGAAAAATGCCATAACACCGAATGTCGCCTTCTTCCTTCTTCTTCCCCCAGCTTTATATGCTGAGCATGACGTCATATGGTATGGAATATCCTGTTAGTCAGTTGGGGTCATCTGTCCTGGCTGTGTGCCCTCCCAGCTTCTCTCTAGGAAGCCGCTTCCAGTGTTAGACTACCCTTTCAGTAAAGAAATTTTTCCTGATGTCCAGTCTAAAAGTCCCCTGGTGCAGCTTTGAACCATTTCCAGGTGTCCTGGCCCAGGATCCCAGGGAGAAGAGGTCAACACCTCCCCCTCCACTTCCCCTCCTCAGGAAGCTGTAGAAAGCAATAAGGTCACCTTTCTGGACACATTCAGGTACCTTAATATCCTTCTGAAACTGTTGGCCCAGAACTGCACACAGTACTCAAGGTAAGGCCACACTAATGCTAAATACAGTGGGTAAATCACTTCTTCTGACTGGCTGGTTATACTACCCTTGATGCACCCCAGGACGAAGTTTTCCCTCTTGGCTGCCACCAAGGCACACTGCTGACTCATATTGAGCCTGCTGTCAACAAGCCGTTGGGTTTGTTGTGTTTTGTTTTGTGTTTGGTTGGGTTTTTTTGGTGGTTGTTTTTTTTGGGGGGGTGGGGGGGCAGGAAGTATTTTTTGTTTGTTTTGTTTTGAGGTGAGATATGGTGAAGGTATTTGATCTGGACAGTCTGATTTCCCCTTTCACTTTTGGAAATTTTGGACCATTGTTAGCTAATACAGTCCACTTCTGGAACTGTGATATTTTATTATTGGTGGTGGAAGATTCAGATATATTTCACAAAAGGTAACAGTCTCTTTGATTATTTTTTAAGAGTCCTGTTCCTCCTTCAGATGAGCAGTTAATAGAATAGAATAGAATAGAATAGAATAGAATAGAATAGAATAGAATAGAATAGAATAGAAAATTTCAGATAGAAGGGACCTACAACCTGATCCTTCATCCATCATTTGAATAAATGAAAATAAATATGTGTTTGTTACTGTGGTGAAAGTTTTGTCCAGATGATTAATATGGTGATATGACAAGAAGATGCAGAAACAGGTTGAGTAGCTTTATTTTTCAATTTATTTTTTTTTGTTATGGGAGTATTTGTACACTTATTTGTGTATTTCCAGCCCTAAGGACTCTTACTTCCCAGACCTTTAGAATTTTCAGACCAATACAGAACAAAAATGTCATATGAAATAACAGAAATAATTTTGGAGAAGTCATCTTGAAATTACAAATATTTCTAGGAGCCTGATGAAGATAATTTACTCCCTAACTTTGACTAAATCAGACGTGTATATTTGCATAATTTGATATTGTCAAAATGCAAATGGCTTTTAAAATTTGCAGAATTTCAGTCTCCAACTGCAATTGTTTTCTAGCCCAGGAAACTACTCTGGCACAGCAAAACATACTCTCACCTCCAGTCTTTTGTTTTCTGGTAAAGTAGAAATACTGATAATCAAATAGCACTTCTCAAAGAATGGGGAAAAGTATAAATACATTTGGAAACAGGGCAGTGGTAATTTTGCCTGCCAGGCTACCAAATGCTTCTTTCTTTTATTTTCTCTAGACATAACTAAGCAAGCTGAAGTGAGAGAGAGGAACATCTGCAATGGAATAAAAGAATTGCCTTCCAGAGTGACATGAATGGGAGGCTGTGGGCATTGTCTCAGCAGACAAGAATACACAAACTCAGAACTGATGCTCCCTCCTTGGTCAACAGTCAACAGCAGGAAAAAAGAGTACATGATACTTGTGAGTGAACTCCCTCTGCGACTGTGTCGTGTATTCTGGGTGCCGTAACTGAATTTCTCCATGCACTTTACCTCAATCTGGCTTGCATTGCGTGATACTGAAAACAACTAGACAAGAACAAGAAACCAAACTCATATGCAGACTGAATCTTTTGGAGAGGCTAACAAATATTCTAATTCCTAACACCCTTCATCATGTTCAGAGAGTGGCAGAACAATTCCTGACATTAGTTGAAATGTGTGAGTTCATAGCACCAGGAGAAATCATTATCAGCATTATCAGACCAGAAAGAGTCACTGCTGTTCTGCCAAATGACAGAAGTTTGGGGGAACTGATAGAATTTGTCATTCCAAAATATGGTCACACCAGTGGAGAGGTGCTCACCAGTCTTGGAGAACAGGCATAGTGCTGTAATACTTCTCTTTTTTTTTCTTTCACACAGCAATAAGAAGACCAAAAATAGTTTTTTACTATGAAAGTGCTCTGTGCCAGTAGGACTGCTGAAGCTTGATCTGAGCAAGTGAAAAACACTGTATGTTAAGTGTATGAGAGATGTGTCTAAAGTGTGGCAAGTCCTTAAAGAGTACACTTTATGTTCGAATATCTTCCCGTTAAATAGCAAAGACACAGGATAACTGATTTAGGAAGGATTGCCTGAAGCTGGAGTTTCTTTCTGACTGTTTGAGAGCGGTTTATTATATGGGTTTTGGTGATGAAAAATTTAAAATAGAATTTTGCAGAGAATCAAATATTATGAAGATACATTAAAGGATTTTTTTCATAGAAAAAAACCAAATGAACAAAAAATTTTACATTTGAAAATTAAGATGCTTCAGTGAAATTCGCTGGACAAACATGAAGTATTTGTGCCTATCTTCTGGATATCAGCTTACATTTCCCTGAGTTTCTGCAATGCCTCATAAGATTTGTAGTATAGACAAGGAGCTAGATGAGCTCCTAAAAGAGAATGATGACATAGACACACATGTTGAACCTACCATAACACTGCAGGAGTATTCAGCAGTATTGATGTTCAGCTGATTTGCTTTGAAATTAAATAATAAATTCAGTTTGCCTAATGATTATTCGCCTGAGGATCCTGCAGAGGGGAATATACAGCCTGTACACATCACAGCTCCAGGTAAGATACCGCACAAAGAAAATAGCTTGTTCTGTGTCATCTCACTATTCTGTAATGTTAAAAGGATTTCAGCACTTTAGTTATGGGGGCAGCAAAAAAAAACTAACCTGAAAATCTGAATGTAGCTTGGCATAGAAATTATAGTAAGCAATTTCTGTCTTCTGTTTATGTATGTGTCACAAAAATCACTAGAATTATCTTATATACAGGTTTATTCAGGTAGCAGCCCAGTTTGATCAATGTAGAAACCCTAACTACCAGTACTTTTACACTGCCGTGTACAGTACAGAATTAAACATAAAGGGGAGAGACATGCCTATGAAACCACATGACTGCCTTTGTGACAGTATTGACTTCAGGTAGCACCAGTCACTTGGTATTCTCCTGTAGTGTACTGTTCTCTCCAGCAAGCTCAGAAGAGGAGATCCATACAGTTTGTGAAGTCTGTTGGGGTTTAGGTGTGAAGAAGGGGAAAAAGAAGGCCAGGGAATTGGGTATATGTACATCCAGAATTGGTGGCAAAGCTAATGTTAGCAAATGATGGCCCTGGAGGTGGAGGTCAGGAGGTTTTCATCATTGCTCGTTATGATATGGCTGCTCTGGGTGGTTAGATTTCAATTTGAAATAGCAGCATTTCACTCCTTGTTTTAAATGGGAAAATGATTCTGTAGTTATGGAAAATTACTTTCAGAGATATTCTCAGACTTCAGACACAGTAGATTATTTGAAAAAGAAAAACACATGCAAGCAATGCCTTTAGAAGTACATCTGAAGCCTACTTACAGAGTGGACTTGAGATCATAAAGAAGAATTTAAAAATTATCCTGATGTGGTGTTAAATATTTGAAATGTAAAAATGGGACTGGGGTTTTGTTTAGGATGAAGATGGATGCCTGCTGAGAATTTTTCAAAAGTTTATCTGTAAATAAGATTCAGATATCAGGTGCTGCTGAAAACCCAGTTAAGTAACAGTACGAATCTTTAAGCATTCAAATTACTTTAAAAATCTGGCTTTTTGTGCACATCCTCCTAAAATCACTAAAAATGAGGCACATCAGCCTGGACTGCTCTCCAAATAGAGTCCAATTACATAATTTTCAGTCCTGAAGCTCTGTTCCTCTTCTTGATGAAGATGTGCTCTTGTCAGCTACCTTGTCCCTTTAGGTCTTATTTTGACACACGCTGAGCATTTAGGACCATGGTTTAAGGGCACTTATTTGGTACCCAGAATCAAACAGGATTTTGGCACAGAAGCCAGTGAGCAGCTTTTATTTTTACATTTTAGTTGGTGCCAAAAGAATCACGTTTCCTTTCAAAAGGCACTTCTCATTTGGGGAATTTGGAAGATCTTTTACTGCCCTGTGGCTTAGTGCACCTAGACAGTCCCACAGCATGAGTGCTAAGAGGTCTGAAACCTGTGTGTTAATAACTCGATGTCATGGCCTTTACTCATTTGAGTAGCTCCCTGGAGTACAGTAAGACAGCGTTTTGTACACAGGAAGAGGCACGTTGCAGAAGTAATGATGGACAAAGTTTTGCTGGAATGGAAAAGTGGACAGGTCCTACAGCAGACAGATGTATTGTACAAGAACACTGTATTTTTACAGAGCTCATAGACTGGAAAGTGAAAAAGTAACATCAGAGGATTTCTGCCATCCCAGAGCCAACTTTATCACTGCATTGATAGCTCTCCATGATGCTTCATTAGCCAGTGCAAATAGAATAACATGATGAAGCTGCTGTCTCTCTACTATTAGCACAGCTCAGAAAAGGTTAAATGGGCAACTGCCACACTGTATGTCTCTGTCTCCCAAGAGAAAACTTAGGACATGGGAGCATGGAAAGTATTTAATCTCCCTTTCACTTTTTCTCTTTCTTTTCATACACAGCCTCCACATCTGTTCCAAAACATGCATGACAGCTGTATAGATATACTGTTCCCTAGCAATAACCTTCCACTTTCTCAGGACAAGTTCCAATATTTCATGTCACTCTGTGAAAAGTGTTGAAAAAATATGAAAGCAACTTTTGTTCCATTAGCCTTTTCATCTACTTATGTCCATCTCTCCCCTCTCGCCCCCTAAATTCTAACCTAAATCATGTTTTACACAGCAAAGTTCAAGTTTTGCATAGAAAAGAATTAGAGAAAACATGAACTAGGGTATTTTTTATATTTGAAAGGAAGTGTGGGCAGCCTGAGATATTTTCTCTAACCTTCTACAGAAAATGAAAACAAAATTAGAAACTACAGCGCAACTGAAAGATATCTTTAAAAGGTAGCATTAGGCATATGGTAATACTGGTTATTTAGAGCTTGGTTAATATCTCTTTTATGGTAATACATAAAGTACATAAGAGTAATACTCCTGTACTCTTTTAGAGTAGTAGTAGTAAATAATAGTCTTATTTACGAGGTTTATTACTTCTTGTACTAAAGGTCAATAGAGGAGCTCCCATGTGCTAGGTGCTATACAAAGGGGATTAAAACTTTTTTCTTGTTTATCCTCCGAAAGCCTCTAATCTCATCGGCCAGTTTAAACCAAGCTAAGAGAGTTAAGATAGCAAGATCTTGCAAATTTCATGAAGTGGTGAAGAAAAAGCAAGAAGGAACTGGAGCATTGCTTTTGAGCCGTAAGTGCCTATGGCACTATGGTACATGTTTTGTGTTCAGAGAATGTACTAGTACATTCAGGTAAAGGCGTATGTACATACATACACGTGTATATGCAAAACATACAGTCATAAAACCAAGGTAGTATTCTCTGACTCACCAACCCAAATGTAAAGAACATGCCAATACCTGTGCAAATCACTATATTCAAAGCTGTAATGCCATAATTTGTGGAATATGGTGCCTCTATGCAACATTGGTGCCACAGAAGTTTTTTCTAGAAAAAAACATCCTAGGAGTGAACGAGAAGTAGAAACTGTGGCACAAGAATGAAATCATGTCATTCTGCAAGGTACGCCTGGGTGCTAGATGCTAGCTCTAAATGCACCTTACATGATTGCAGGTCATCATCAGTGCTTTAGACACTTTCTAGAAGACATATATTTTTTCATATTGCTACAAATATAGCCTAGTAAATGCTTCAGCAGCAAATCTGCAGTTCATCATCCTTTGTGGGGATGAAGGTTATAGGCTTTGACAGCAGCAGAGATGTAATGTCCTCTGTCACGGCAATATATTTCTTTCATCCTAGTTTTAGAATCGAGTATTTAATAAGTTACAAGCTTGACAGTAAAGGCTGAATAATTCTTTTTCTAGTAAAGTAAAAATATAAACAAAATGTTGTATCATCAATAATTGTTGGTTGATGTTTAAACCCCTGTCAGACATAAAAGAATATTTAACATTTTCAGTATTTCTTCGTGACTAAATTCTGAGCCATGAACTGAAGCAGCCACGACATTTAGAGTTTCTGAATGCTAGTCAAAGACTGAAAGGGTTACCATAAAAATAAAAATAAAAAGTTTCCATTTTCTCTCACTTTGACAGAACGTGGTTTAAGGTAGGAGCAGCCCACTTGAAAGAGTTCTGTGCATGAGAAGCTGGGAACCAAATGATCAAGCAACTCTCCCCCAGTATGTGGAGAGGTATTAATAAGCTGTGTATCCCTTCTTTTAATTTCCTTCACCTTTCTCATATTCCTTTTGCTCGTCCCTCTCTCTCCTTCCATCCTGCCTTTTCTGTTTATTTTTTCATAGTACTTATTCACACAGTGTCATTACAGAAATGTCAGTTTTAGACCTTGCTACAGGTGACCTTAACTCTGAATCAGTTGCTGAAGAGTACAGTGAAGTTTCAGTTATAGTCTTAAGAATTGCTTATATCTTGTGACATTTTTCTGAAGTGCTAAATTGGTACAGGCAGGTGTGTATCTGCATTGAGAAGTCTGTTTAAAATGACTGAAAATAAAACAAAGACACAAGTGGGAATTTCTGTGTAGATTGTTTTTCATAAGCAGTTACCTACTTTTCTTCTATGATTATCAGATGATGTGTTATTATTTGGGCTTGAGTGAGATACAATAGGTATCCAGAAACAAAGGTCGAGTAGAGATGGAGATAGGAAGGCCCAAGTGCTTTTCTGACTTTGTTGTGGGTATGGGCACACTGTATTAGCCTCTGAGGGACAATGCTTGAAAGTCACTCAATCAACTGACTTTCAGTGGGGAGAAATGGTACCATATGCAAAGAAAGAGAAATTTTTCCCTCTCTCATCGGAGAGGGTAGTTACCAGCTCAAAACCAACAGACTAGATATGGTGTCATCCTGTGGAAAATCTCACTGCGGAGGAGAAATGGAAAATCAGAAACAGCCTTGCACCTGCTCCAGAAAGGAGACACAAGGGAAGCTTCAAATATATAAAAAACAGGTTGGAGGAAGTAGAGCAACCTGGGCTGAAACAAACCCCTTGGTAAATGGAAGAAATCTATTTATCTTACATTGACCTTGTATTTCATTAAGGCTTCAGAGCAGCAAAAGGCATTGGACTGGTATACGAGTCTGTGTTCATGGTGTTGGATCAGACACTTAATGAGAACAGACAGGTGTGGTCTTCTGCTGTCAGACATATATCTGTGGGTTTTGAAGTTTTTTTCCTGGGGATCCAGGACCTAGAGAAGCAAGCATTATTCTTTTAGCAAATACGGTGTCTTAGCTTAGGTATTAAGTTCCTTAAATGGGGAACTGATGCAACATACTGTATAATTATCAGATTCACATAGCTACAAGAAGTAATATACCGTAATGCAAAAAAGTAAAGTCAAAGAATGAAAGGACATCCTAAGAGAGATACATGTTTCTCTATACAGCTTGTACCCTTAGTGTTGAAACTCTTCTGCTTGAACACTACTTTCCTGTTTCACTGTTATGGTATGTTAGTGTAACAGCCATATTGCCAAACCCTCTCAGTATCCTGGATTGCACAGTAACATTGTAAGTAAAACTGTAATTTCCTCATTACAGGAAACAAAATTTCTTCATCAGAGGACAACAAAAAAGCAGGTATTTAACAAGACAGTCTGAACTTTCCTTTTAGGGAACTCTTGCTCTTGTTTTCAGTGTTTTGTGATAAACAGGTTATCTTCATCTACATGCTTTCTGACATCACGATATAAGTAAAAAAAATTGAAAGTATTTTTTCTATGTTTTATTATATTTTTCAATCCATATATCAAATATCTTGTTTTAAAAACAGTTGCTTAAATGACTTTATAAAATCTGATTTTAACTTTAACCTTTCTTTCATCATATAATTTCTCCACACTAGAAAAATGGTGGGAATATATAATAAAAGTAGAAGAAATTTTTATCTCATTATTTTAATGTTTTCCTAACAGAAAAGGGAAAAAATATCAAAGTACTAAAAAAAAATTCTAATCTCAAATTAAAGACTTATTTTTTGAATCATCTTATTTTTAGTAGGAAAACATTAACTTTCCTTAGAAACTGTTGTTATCTAACTGAGAGAAGAAGGAAAGCAAAACCAGAAAGAGGCAAATACAATTTCTAAAACAAAATAATAGTACCAAACACACCATCAATATTGAAATGAGAATTGTTTTCTTTTTCTTCAAAAGAAGCTGTAGAAAAATGAAAGATTTTGCACAGGGGGCCTCAAACGAGACCCACCCATGCCTTTTTTCCTTGGGGAACAAAAAATTCATGCACTACTGACTGCCCCACCCCCTCTTTTCTTTTTCTTTTTCTTTTTTAAAGTTCCAATCTAGACTTCTAAACAGGTTTTTGCACAAAACATGTTTTTAACCTGAGTTTTCTCTGTTGTACACTGAAGTTGCCTCTTTCAGTTTCCTGGGTTAGCCAGCTAGAGTTTTGGTCCAAATCTGACGTAATAAACACATTTACATGCAGCTGTCTTTCTGAGAGGAAAGGATTACAAATGGCTCCTATGCAAAGGTGCTCCAGTTCGGATCATTACTTTCAGGCAAATGTCAATTCAGAACCTTTCTAGTGTTGTTAATTAACTATGTAATATAATACTTTATTTGTTCTTAGAATACCAACCATAATACCAGGATATAACCATAATCAACCAAACAGAATTTTTAAATATAACATTATCAGAACAGTTATTGTTTTCTGTGAAAAATAAAGTAGTGAAGAGACTTTTTTCTTTATAACTTGTGTTTGTTTATGTTAGTAAGTAGATTCAGATGCCTGTATATCCTCCACTGCTATTCCTTTCCCATGTGAAACTAAAAAGAACACATCATGGCATTGCTACTTTTTGCCTCCACCTACATGGAAATTCCTTTGTTTTTGTTTGAATTAAATTATTACATTACAGTCTACAGCTGAAAGTGCTGTGGTGCTTGTTGAAATTTATTTTTCTTACTAATGATTTTATCTTTCTGCTTTTCCTTCCTCAATGTCCAAAAAAGCTATCTTAGGTATTAAAAATTTTCACTTTATTCATTTATCAGTATAACCTGGAGCGCTTTTCAGACAAACATAATAAACTTTACAAAGACTGGCAAGGCAAGATGATATGGTTTCAATATAAATTTTAGAGTACTCTAGGATGCTACAGATGCTTCCATAACTTAAGGTACACAAGAAAAATAAATGAGGATGTTTACTTTCATCCGGGTCTCTAGAAGCAAATGGTGAGCGCCAGTTGACTATCCAGCCAACCTAATGCTGTTTTATTTTTATAAAGACCAAAAAGAACTGCAAACTCCAAGAAGAGAGAAGACGACAAATTACTATTGATCATATAGAAATAGATCAAAACAAATGTTTGGATCTGTAAATTCAAACTGCATGCTACAGCTAAAAAGAAAATTAACTCACTTGTGTCACTTGAAATGAGAAAATAATTTTATTTTAAAAGCTAAGGGTTCAATTTTGATCTCACTGGAGACAAAGGATACTATTGATTCTATGCAACATTTTTTAACACACATAAACATAAAAGGGCAGGCCCATCTTGCAAGCACTATACAATCAGCAGAAGCAGAAATTAAATTGAAGAAAGTAGTTTTCAGGTATTAGAAAAATAAGGGTAATAAGATCTCTTCTAAGTTGCATCATATACATATGACACAAATGCCAGGCTGTTGCAGTTCATTAAAAATTCTATGGTCTGCAGAGTTTTGTGGATGGAAGTGTCTTACTGTTGTAAATGCCATGAAAGATGTGGATATTGAAGGCACACTTAATAAGAAATTGGTATTCTGTTAGGAGAGTGGAAATGCCATTCCTGGCAGGGGAACAGTGTGGGAGAAAGTCAGGAAATAGGTTCGTGGGAGGACAACAAAAAGGAAGCAGGAGGGCAGCAGAGGTGACTGTTTTCTTTTTTTCCATTGGTTTCCCTGGGAGAAGCATCTGGACTGAACCCCCTCCAAGTAACTCTGGTTCTGTGTGGGTGATGGTAGGTTTGTGTGCTTCCTGCTGCTGCAGTCCAAGCAGGGCGTGCAGCGTCCTACGCCTCCAGGGCAGTGACTGGAAAGCAGAAGGGACTGGGGTATGCAGAATAGCATGCAGCTGGCCAGGAAATTTTGTTATAAAAGCCCTTCCACTTTCCCAGAAGAAACATTCCTGCTTTGTGGGTTGAAACCCCGGTGCCTCTGCTGCTGCTCAGGGTGCAATGACACCCTCAGCCCATGCTTCTGGCTGTCCAACAGGGTCAGTTTTCTTATGGAAAAGTTGCTTGTTTGTTAATCACACTCCTATCTGGTTTTTATTCATTAGGTACTCCAGCTTGCTAATAATGTAGAATAAACATTAGTATGACTTATACTACAGCATTTACAAAAGCATGTAATAATGCCTATCTGAAGTAGGACATAAATCTGAATAAATAGAAGTACACTATATATTGATGATTGAGGTAGGTTAGTAGAAATGGATAAATTCTACTTCCTATATTGTCAACAATCTCGCCAAAGTGCCCATGCTCCTGAAATAGGTGGTTTGCTGTTTTAGTAATGTTCCGATGAATTTATATTACATTCTCATTAATTTCAGAGATGAAGAGAGTCTTAATCTATTTTCTGTGCATTGCAAAGCCATCCGTTGTTGCAAATACATTCAAATTATGTGCACAGGTAGCATACGCTTCAAAAGAGGCTTGTTGTAAAAAGAGTTACATCTAGAGGTTTCAAAATTACTGGTTTTCTTGAGCCAATAACCCTGAGATATATCACCAGTGGCCTGGTAGGCACAATGCCGTTAGCACTTGCAAATGGGCTTGTCCCAGTGGTGTCCAGGGTCATTGTGAGTTGTGAGCTCTCCTGATGTTCCTACAGAGTACAGAGGAGCACCATTTCTTCAGTTCATGGGGTAAAAGCTGGGATATGACATAGAAGTACAAAAAGAAGCATAAGTTACAAAGTGAAGGCAGATGGGAGGTGGTAGAAATAGGTGCAAAAATAAGGGCTGGAATAAGATGCAGAAGGGTTGGGGTGGAGAAAAGCAATTCAAGAGAAGAAAATAGACATATCTCATGTATCTCTCACAAGAGACATGAAGAACGATTTATGATACCAGTTGTGCACAGTGAGGGTGGCAGTGAGGAAAGAAATCCATTGGTAGCCCAGCACTTTTTCCTGAACTGTAATTCAGATTAACTTCTGTGTAATGTGTAGGCATCTGTGGGCAGGGACTGCAAAACTGTGGACCCTGGTAAAGTCACTTTTTTCACTGTCATCCCAGCTGAGATGTTCCTATATAGCAAGTCTTTCTATCCTTCTCCAGTAACTCAAAAATATGTCAGTGCTTTTCATGTTAAAATTAATGTTTCAATAGTTCAGTTCTTGGCATGGACATGTGTGCACAGCCAAGCCACTGTGGAAGGAAAATAATCACTACAGGGATTGATTTCAGTTTCTCGCTTTTTGTTTTAAATCTTTAGCCCCAATTATTAAAAAAAATCTATAAGTAGAGAAATAATGTCTAAAACAATGAAAAATACTTTTATGAGACCATTTTAATGATAGCAGTGCAATGAAACACCTTTATGAGAGTGGCTTTAAAAGATAACCAGTGATGTGAGGATGAGTTTGTATAAATATGGGAGTGGCCAAAGTATTTGGGCTATGGAGTCAGTTTGGGTTCCTGGGAATTAACTTGTTGTGTTCACCTAAAAATGTTCTATACCAAATATTAACAAATCTTCTTCATGACTCTACACAGTGTCTGATCTTCTATCTGTCATGCAATGGAAAACAATTATTTCAATTAACCCATATATTAAGAATTAAAGAGAAAAAAAAATTTCTATCCTGCAAGCTTACTTTGGCCCAGTGTTCTGAAATACACCTTTAAAGCAAACTATTTTTTATTCGCACTTTTGACAAGCCTCCTGTTATTAATTAAAAACTGATTCTTCAAATATGCAAGCATAAAACTGTTAAATGTGTTGGCATAAATATTTTGTAGTTGCATCAGTGAGTTGAAGAAGTGAAAATAAAGAAAAAAAGAAAAAAAAGAAGAAAATAAAGAGTGAGTTCCATGGGAATTTAAAAGGTTTCTGGGCTACTTATATGCAAATGAAGGCATTTAATTGTAAGGTGTCCTCAGTGATAAATGGTAACAAAAATAAGCTTGAATAAATTCCCCATTATAAAATGAGAAATTATGTCATGACTTTGCTATTTTCATTGCTCCTTGAGAAAGGTGAACCTCTCTAAAAAATTTATACCACCAGATCTTTGGGTCCTTTGCACTGCTAATGAACTGAGGAACTGAGAAAACAGGACCCTGCAATTAATATAAATGCAAAAGCTTAGCTTCCTGGCAAAAAGAGAGCAATGAGGAAAACTTTCTAAATTATTAATTTAGTACCTAAATAAACTTCCCAAAAATCTATTTTCTGAGTAATTCATCCATGCAAAGATGCAGTCATCACTGTTAAAAAGTATAAAAATTACTGTAACTTTTTTCTCAGAAGATAGAAGATACGAAGCATGCACTTAAAGTACATCTTACCGTACCTCAGTAAGTACAATCAGTGGATGCCCTTCTTTAGTCCAGAAAAACCAATAGAAACACCCAGTCACAGCTCAAAAATGCATCCTAGAGCAAACTTAGGATTTGTTAGCTCAACATAGCAAAGGCATCACAAGCTATGAGGTGCTACTGAGACGTGGCAAGGCAGCATGCTGCTAGTGTCTTATCCTTGTAAAACAGCAGGAACTTTGTCAGATGAAAATGCCCACATTCTTCTGCTAAAGGTACGCATGCAACTGTGATGGACTCTGGATGCAAGAACAGTTAGATCTGTGGGAAAAAGTAGTATGTTTTACAAACCCAGGTGACACAGATGAAGAAGTTCTAGATTCACAGTCCTTTTAACACATTTGTAAAGACGATAATCCTAGAAACAGAACCATGCCCTGAACAGGAGGAAATAAAAGAGCAAAAAAGCACAGCCGTCTCTCACAGTCTGTCCAAGGGCAAGTCCTTGCTGTTCCCATGCCAAGCAAATCACCTGAGAATGTAGGATGTATCTCTGTGGCCAAGAGGCCACTCTTCATTTTTCTGTCTCTAGCATCACAAGGGAATAGGTTGAAAAATACTTACACTATAGGGAGCAAGCCCTTTGTATCACTATCCAACTTCTTTCACCTTTTGTGCCTTTTGAATCAATAGTGTAACTCGCTGATGTAGCAAATAGCCGTCATCCCAGATCAAAGGGTGTTTATCTGCAAATGTTGTAATTTCAATGACTGCTGGAATGGAGGTGTAAAATAAACTTCAGACAATATTCCATTGCTCAGAAAAGTTGCCATGACTATTTATCTATCCATTGTAGTGTTGGGAAATGGCTAACTATGTACCGTGAATACTGGCTGCTCATCCTTATTCACACATGTTCTATTTTGCATTAATGTATATAGAAAAAAAAGTCACTGGAAAGATAATTTTTATGGTAAAGACTGGGTCCAAATGAAGATGTGTCCAGAAAAAAAAAAGTTTGTTTGATTCAGTACAGTTTTCTGCAGCGCTGTATATGGAGCAGACTCTCAAACCCCAAAGTAATGTTTATCAGTGATTTGCCTGTTGTAGATTTTTTGCCTCCCTCAGCATATAAAATGCCATGATGGTTTCTTTAATCTGAGGATATTAAACTGTAAGATGCATCTACAGGAATAGTTTGCAGAACTTGTATGTCTACAGCAGGTTTATTCCAAGAATACATATTGCAGATAATCTTTAAATTTGCTGAAAGTGCTTTACTATGGAATATAATAAAAATCAATTGTAGAAAGGAAATCAACTGCAGCATTGCATAAAAAGACTTGCTTTGTAAAGCCAAGATTTTATTGTCTTGCTGTAGGCAAGGGATAATGTTGGCAATGGTAAATTCTGTGTTGCAGTAAGTTATACTGTTCTGCGTAAATAGGTCCAGATAGTGATGCCTCTGACTAGATATTAGTTTAGGTAAATCACAAAAAACTCTTATAAAAAAAAGGTTTGAATCGTCCATGCAAAATTAATATTAAATTTCCTGTCGTCTACCTCATTACCTTGTTAGATGACTTGTATTAAAAGCAGTGAAGCAAAGAATCAGTAACCTGGGCCTTTGCCATTTCTGCAGTGCTGCAGATACACATATCACACAATTTATACAGAAATTATGTATGTTGAGTTTGCTTTCCTGGAATATAAGTGCATCAGACTAGAAATTATGACTTTATTATGATACTTCAAGGTTCTGCTTTTTGAAATTAGCCCTGAAAACCATTGTTATTAAGATGCAGGACTGGTGGGTATCATATGAAGTATTCTTGTTTGTATATTATCCTTAGATAAGGCTGTACGTCTATATTTATACTGTATATCCACATAAACCTGTGAATACATAAACTGCTATTCACAAAGACATGGAAACTGTATGTGACTATATCTGAATAAATAGAAATAATTACTACTCTCCAGTGTTTTGTTTTTTTAAACAAAAATATTTTTAAAAGTCCCCTAGAGCTTATTCAGTTAAAAACCACAACAAAAAAAAGATTATAATGCAAAGTATTTTGACTGTTGGTCAAAATGGTTGCTGCTAAAAATTATATTGCTGGAACATACAGTCTTTTGCTGAGAGTATAATTCAAACCCAGCTTTGGCAATCCGTGATCTTACTGAGCAACCTCATTAGAATTAATGGGATAATTGGGACAAAAGGACTTGTAGGCCAGAGGAAGTAAATATATCATGAGGCACTGGTTTCAGTGGTGAAGCTGTTTTAATAATCCCTGGAACTTCTGGAACTGTTCCTGCGTAACCAACCCTACACATTTGCCAGCCCAACTATTTGTGGGGCTACATCATAAAAGAAGTAGGAGAAGATCATTCCCGTTCCTTCCCATTTCAGTCCTTCTGATAATTATACTGCTATGGCAAAGAAAGGTATAAGGTGGGATCATGGAGGGCCAGGAATTTATGTATCTACCTTTGCCAAAAACTTCAGACTTTTACAAATCAATACGCTGAGAACAGAACCTAGCCCCCTAATATATTTGATTTTGAAGCTGGTATTGTGTTTTTATTCGTATTCCCTCATTTTCCAAAAGTGGAGGGAATTTCTTTCTTTGGTGACTTAAAAACCTAAACCATAATGGTCGTGATATTATAGTCTTATTTATAGCAAAAGAAACCCCCCAAGTTACCTACATATTTTTTTGTTGTTGTTTTAGAAGACTAAAAGACATAACCTGATCTGCAACACCAGCAATTTCAGATATAATTTGTTCTTACTGCAGAGAAAAGCCCCCTAAATAGCCAAAAAAGTTTAACGTGAATTAAAAGATAGTAATTTCATTCTTTTCTTATTGCTGTGGGTAGTAAAGAAGACATGGGAGAGGTTTCTTATTTCAGCTGGATAATTATGGTCACAGGGTATTTTCTTGTTATCATTACCACATATACCTTATGAAAACCATGTGCACATTTACTTAATTACAGGATCTTCTGAGCTTTTTTGCTCTATTGGTATACACATAACAGAGTTCAATTTTTTACAGAACTGCATAAAAGCATTAGCCAGTGGACCAAAATTACTCAGAAGTGCCACTATTGGCTATAAGTAGTTCCAGTTATAATTTTTCTCATATCTAGCACCAGAAATTACATCACCCCTGCTAAAAAGTATCACATGACATCTTCAAGAAAAGGTACAAATTCACTGAAGGATTACATTGTAAGTGATCTATTGTTCCTATGAAAATATAACCATTCATAAATATGGACTTATTGTACTCTTTGTCTTTTTAATATGTGAGCATATGCAAAAGTGAAAACTGGTCTCAGGGTATGCTGAAAGTCTGTGCTTTTAATCCCACAACTATTCAGATGTGATATTTTGATAAATTTTATTCCTTTTCATATCCCTGTGCTCACTTTTTCATTCCTTTTCCTCTCTCTATTCTTTGGGTTTGTTTTTTATTTTTGTATTTTGTTTGTTTGTCTTTTGGATCTTTTTGTTAGGTAGATTGAGTTCTGTGAAAATAGGAAGTGCATTTTCTCTTATATTTGAAAGCTGTGAAATTTGTGTTTAATATCTTCTCCTTTTACGTCAATCTCTCAGTTTAGAAAACTCTGTAAATAGACCAGGAATAGGTTAATTGGAAAAGAAAGGGAGTGTTACCTTTCTCACACTGAAGATGGACCAGCAATATGCCCTTGCAGCAAAGAAGAGCTAATAGCCTCCTGGTCTGCTGTGGGAAAGCATAACCAGCAGGTCAAGAGAAGTGATAATTTCCTTCTAATCAGAGGTTCCTTTCAACCTATATATTTCTGTCATTTTAATATGAGAAAAAGAGTTTAAAATCACATGTCAGTTTATGACTGACACTGAAAGGGAAGCACAGTTACTTGAAGTGTTTGGTTCCTCCTCTGGATGTGTGCCTAAATTAAGATATTTTTATAAATGTCCTTTTAAAAAAAAATCTTTATTGTTAATGGAAACTTCAGGTTGGTTTTTTTTTTTGGTTGGTTGGGTTTTTTTTTAAGCTATCATCACTGCTGCTTTAGAATTCCTGTTTTTTATCCATAAGTTCTGGGAGGAGATTTTCAGACACTTGTCTGCATGCTTCTGGCTGTGCAGGCAGTACTTCTAAAGCGTTTCCAAAAGACTAGAGTAAAAGCAAGGTAGTAAAAAGAGTTGTGCCTCATCTAAGTATACAAAATTTGCAAAAGGTTCCCTGTTTTTTAAGGGGCACAAAACTGGGAAATGGTGTTATATGACTCCAAAGTTAGAAGTACCCTATGTGGTGAAACACATCTGTCTGTGGTGTGAAAGGCAGGGAAAGTTTAGAGAAGGTTGTGGAGGGAAGTTTACAACAGAGTTCATCTGCTGTCACCAGAAGGCTTATCTGAGAGTGCATCTTACCCCCCACCAGCTGCTCTAGGTTATTTGCTACTTAGGAGACTAAATGTTTGGGAAGAAAGACAAATAATGGCGCTTTTTCTGAGAAATATGCACTGAGATGTTCTTAATCATTCTTATCTATGTAATATCAGTGTAGTGCTGCCCTATTAGAAAAGAAAATAAACCCAAAGAAATGGAAAAATTGAAATCAATAATAATGAATTTGGCATCTAAAAGAAAGTCAACATAGTGTTGTCCTTCTAATAGCAGATACTAAATTCATCATAAAACATCTTTGGGAAGTTTTTATAAGTGTAATAAACTTTAAAAATAAACTTCAAATTAAAACTCTCAGCAGAAATAAGGAAGACTGATATCTAACATTGACTAGGGGACTGAAGTAAGACTGATCATGTCTCATTCAGTCTTGCACATAAAGGAAAGAATGTACTTCTTTGTTCAAGAGTTGCTCCATATTTATTCAACAAAGACACCCAGAGTGGGGGAAGTGATTAGGAGTGACAAGCTTCCCAATTTGACAGATAAATATAGTATAATTTGAAAGCTACAATGAGAAATTAATTTTGCTCTTACAGTGAATTCCCAGTTGCCATGTGCAGTAAAATTAGAAATGTTACTTATTTGTATTGACAAGTTAAAGACAAAAAACTTACATACATTTAATCAGTCTAGTTCATAGAATTCTTAGTTTTTCCAAAACAACAATACCCACACATATGGTACTGAAAATGAAAATAACGTACTTAAATATCTACTCCTACATTATTACAAAGCCACGGAGTATCTTGGATCTGTTGGGCCTTCCACTGGACATTTTCAGATTTGTTATTGCATTTTATTTCTATCGTTATACCATTATGTAGGTGGAGAAGCCACCTTTCCCCCTTCCCCAAAATGAATCTCTCTGCCTCTCCTCTTTCTGAATCTACCCTTGCTTATCTCATACATTCCTTCTTTTGTTTTGGGTTTGTATTTCCAGAAACAGATGCAAAGAAAAGTAGATTAAATTATAAATGTAATGTTCTAATTTAGTGGGAAACATTAGAGACACTCTTTTTTTAGAGAATTAGAAAACATAGATGAAATCTACAAAATAATGTCTAAATATGGCCTTTCTCTTTTGACTTTACCTTGGATGCCATTACTAAATCCAAATACCTGAAAAACAACCAGGTCTGGACACAATTTACACTGAACCTGTTCTTATGAATGCCCAGACAAAATGATACTGTATTGTATTTCCTGCCTAAAGTTTTTATTTCTTTACTTTGATGTGGGCTGTAAAGAAGGCTTCTTTACTTTTCTACTGATCTCAACGGTTACTGTAGTTTGATCAAAACCAATAAAATGATTTGAATAATATTTTTGCTGAACTATATTTGACTTTATGTATTTTATATATATGCATATAATTTAGGTTTTTCTTTCAAAAATGGCAGAGATTTTCCTTATAAAGCCAAATCCTCATTTTAGGCAAAAGCAAGTCTATAGAACATTTTGAATATAACCCTACTAGTATTACAACATAACAATTTGCTGTTAGCAAGTCTAATCCAAGTGATTTGAAATGCCTCCCATGTACTTTTTTCCACTTTTGAAGGGTCATTGCTATTATAAAGACAGATCTTTCATACCTGTCCTAAGAAAATAAAAAGGTAACTAATCTTTTGAGATTATTTGATAATTCATGGTGAATTTTTCCTATGTTTTGAAAATTTTTTTTCTCAAATATTAATGTATTTTCCCATGACTTTGGCAACATGATGATGCTTTCAGTAAAAAGACTACATTTCTAATGGAACTTAAGTACAATCTGCCTCAGAACACTATTGACTGATAGTGTTCTGAGTTTTGGTGAACAAAGCTATGGACAAAGCCATTTTTCTCCTATGGTATAGTAAAATAACCCATAAGAATTCACTTTGAATATTCTCATGAGGGAAACAAGGGTATTGTTGAACATCTGGTTTAGGTTTTCAGCAGTTCTGTTCAAGGCCAGCTTTGATAATGGCGCAACTTTAACTTCTTTTTTAAATGAAGGGGACAGTTACAGTTCATAAAATAAGTAACCATCATTCTCGGTTCTAGCAAAATCTTTGTGCCTTCAGAAAGAAATCCTCAGTAGGACTAATGAATGTCATTTTCAGAGGTTTCCTCTTTTGTTTTCAGTGATAGATTGTCAAGACAAAGAATATATTGAAAGCTAGAGATTACATTGTTTCTGAGAACCCTGACATCCAGGACTTAATATCTTATCCTTTAGACAGAAGACTGAGGTTGAAAAGTTCTATTAGATAATTGACACTATCAAAGTGCAGGATATAGGCTGGACAGAAAATATATGAAGTATTAAACTGCTACTGAATGTGATCTGAGTAAAGAAGGCAAGACATACTTTGAACAGGATTCATTAGCAGAGGAGAAAATTGTTGCACATAAAATATATTTCACCTCCCTTGGAGCCAGCAGCCAAGTTTAAGAATTTGGTGAGTGACATGAAGGGTTTGTTTCTGTATCTGTTTTGTTCTAGCATGTGCTGTACTTGAACTATTACTTCATATACACTCTTAAGGTAGGTGTTGTGTTTGATACATTCCCCACTGCTTGGCATCTTGTGTATTTATAGTACCATTTAAATAGGGAAATAATGCAATTACATATTTCAGCCATTTTTCTGGGAGGACTTCCCCTCTGTACTTTTAGGCAACATGTAAAAAATACGTGTAAAAATAGTAAAGAGATGTGCTAATTCCATCATTTAAGGAATGTCCCAATATAAAGCAAACAATATAAAATTGAGTTGCATGGCAATAATTCTGAGTCTGAAAAATTGTCAAGGTGCAAGATTTTATATATTCAATACTTAGGCCATACTCTTCCTACCAGTATTTATTATTTGTGTAGTGGAGAGCCATTCAGACTAGAAGTTTCTTTGCTGACATTTTTGTTCTAAATTTCTATTCCAAAGTTTTCAGAAAGCAGTTCAGGGTCTGATAAATGCCACAACTACCTTTGCATCTCCTGCCTTTCTGCAATGATTTGTAAGGAAATAATCTGAAGTGGTGCTGTAGGCTTACCACTACAAGGGCAGTAAAAAGAGACAATAAGAGAAGGATTAGGACCAGCTTTTCCAGATATAAATCCTTTCCTTCATTAAGTCCCACATTTAAGTTTTTTGTTTGACTTGGAATGCCACAGGGAATAAAAATATATTTAGGAACTATAAAGGAAAGGCATAAGCAAAAGGGCTAAATGGATTGCAGACAGGATAGTTATGTCAAATCCCTGAGTATGTGTTGGCCTTCTATTCATTGGAAGGAGAAGTTCAGGTTTAGGTTGGATAAACCTAATCCTGCCTTTGATGTGGTTGTGCTGCAATAGAGATATTAGCTAAGCTAACAGACAAAAGGAGTATATGGGTCAATGTTGTACCTAAATCCCTCTAAAAAATATTTCAAAAAAGTGACTTTTTTGTTCAGAAGAAAACCTTTCATAATGACAGTAGTAGCTAATAAACGTGTTGCAAACAAGAAGTGAGTTATTTCAACCTGACTGCAAAAGCTATGAACATTTTAATACAGTTCCCTTATACAGGCTTTGCAGCTGACATTTTTGTTCTCCTTTGTCATTGCAGAATGGCTCTGGACCAAAGACAAGTCTATTACCTATAGGGAAAATGGCAAATTAAAATAACAAAAATAAACAGTTGCATGTAGAAATAATTTTTGTCTGTGTGTAGTAAAGAACTGTATCCAATTGGCAGACAAGTTGAAGTTGTTTGGCATGCGTCTAATGACAAAGTATAGGTGTCTTTGGTAAAAGAAAGAAAAACATCACCTATATTCTCTTTTGGGGCTGAGCTGTTTCCTCCAGCTGGATGAACTGCTTACAGCTCAGGGGACTTTCTTAGAGATTTTGTATTGTTTGCAGTTGCTTGTATATGAGAAAATTGTTTTCATCCAGATTAAAATATTTGTTATTTAACCTTACTCTTCATTGTTTACAAGGTGCTGCTGTCATTTTCTTAAAGGCTTGCACAAGAATTGACTAGGTAAGCTTTTGTTAAGATGTCTTTGCTGTATCCATTTCATCCGGAAAGGTTTACAGGGATGATTTCAGGTTAGAAAGTGCTAAATTGTAGTTAATTCTAATTCTAATTCTCATAATTTAGCCCGTGATAAATTCTAAAGCCAGCATTCGATCTTGTCCATATGGATATAGTACTTTTGCTGTACCGAGACTGTGTATTTCAGAGGCTGCTGTTCATCCACTTCGATGACACTACATATGGTATCATAAACTATAATCTCGTAGTTTATTGGTTTCACATTTTTCTTCAGGCACATTCAATCCTTTGCTGAATGTGTGAAATTTAATCCCTTTGAATGTTTAATAACAAACACTGTTACAGATCATTTAATTTGTCTGACTTTATATAAAAGCGATGCTAATCAAGGGAAATAGGAAAAAGAATGGTAGAAGACTCTTCCCTCTGCCTCTGGCAATTGAAAAGTTCAGGGCTCATGTTTGAATATGGTGCAATATGTCATTTTGGCAGTCTGTCATAACTGTATCGTGTGTTCTTCATAAAAATTTACAAACTTGTTAAAAGTGATATTCCTATAAGGTATAAATTTGTTTTTCACACAGTAGTAAATATCGGTTTGGATAGTATGAGCAGTTATAATTTTCTTTAAAGTTATTAGATTATAATTAATTAGTATTAGACACTTGGTCAGTATTATGCTTTAGGAGATGAGTTACTAACTAAACTGTTCTACTGATGTATTTAATTCCTGATGTTATTCCTTTGCAGACAACCTGATATTAGATAAGGGATGAATTTTACCTAATAGTATTTTTGGGACTGACAGAAACAGATGTTAATAAGAATTTGCCATGCCAGAGGTTTTCTACCAGGAAATCTGCCATTAGAGTATACATATACCTATGTGTACATGTAAGCATATGTATAAATATAAAAATAAATATATGTTAATTGAAGAAATGTAGGAATGTATAAATTTTGAACAATATTGCCATAACTCTTCCAGCTCTTGTGTATTCAGTAGTTTATTTTCTTTTTCATGTCATGGTCATGGTTTTTTAAACAATGCAAGATATCATAAAATGGGTGCTTGAGATTTTTATTTCTAGGTACACATCGCATCATTCTTTAATCCTGTATTCTTTCTTTATATTAACTTCCCTATTACTTCAGACTAGATTTTCTTTTGTTTAACTACAGTATGATTTCTTCTGTTTGTTGTGTGAATTCAATACAAGATGCATTATTCTTGTTCCTTAAACTGAGCCATGACTGATGGAATCAGAAGTGGGAGGGAAGAAATGAACCCTGTGTCATGTAAGGTAGAAGAGCAGTTCCCTATGGGGTCTGCAGGGTTTGAGCTGTCCCTACGCAGCTGGAGAGCTCCCATGAAGCCAGACTTCAAGCTCATCTCTGCCCTGGCACTGCTATACCATGCTCAGGTCTGAAGGGTTCTGCAGAGTCACCCTCGAACATACACCAGATTTTTTTAGGCTTGTTTCCCCAAGGGACTCATCAAGTAAAATTCACAGTTGATGCTTGGGAGTTTTTTGTAATTTAAACTTCTTCCATGAGAACATGATCACCTGGGAAAGTAGGAAGGGCTAGAAGGCTGTCCTGAACATCCCTATGGCAGGTAACAGACAGCTATGAAGATGGGACTTTATGGAAAGGGGTTTTTCTGTGTTGTTCTCGGTTCCAACACGGGGTCATGAAAATAGGATTTCTCACTGATCACTCCTCTGGGGACATTGTAAGAGGACAAGAGACATTAACTGTCTTCCATGCCAAGGTACTTAACTGGGACCACAGAAAACACTTCTTAAGAGGACATAAAATATATATTCATTATATGAATAATAAAAAACCCCAAACCCTATATAAAAAGGACAAAGACTTCTAGGGCGGTTTTGAGCTTGGTTGGAGTGGGTAGAAAGTACAGGAGAATTATTTGAAGTCTATGGGAGTAACAGTGGTCAATTAATTTGTCACAGAATCTGGCAAAGTCAGGAAGGATGAAAGCAGTAAGTAAGAAATCACAAGAACCCCCTTTGGCTGGCTGTTTATTACTGTTTATTACACATTCACTACTGTAGAAAAGTGAGTGTAGAAAAAGAGTGGTCAGATGCATGAGAACATGTCTGTGTTTGGCATCTTCACACTAAGTAAGAATAAATATTTATTCAAAAATATGTCTAAAATCCAAGGAAAACAGCGATTGTGGAGCTGCAAATTAAGTTTTTTCTAAAGCTGTGTCGGTTAAGTTGAACAGGTGTTTACGTTGTTTATCATACAGGAGAGTTAACTAGAGCAATGATAGAGCTTTTGCTAAGTCATTTGATCTTACTCTTCTGTACAGCTTCCCTAACACCATCTTTAAATTACAGCTACATTCTGAAATTTTTAAAGAATAGGGAACAAATTCTTTAAAACACATTTGGAACTGCTATCTTTTGAAAACATTGCCAAAGTTATAAAAGTATCAGTGATCTAAGACCAGCAACATTTGACCGTATTCTTAGTGTTTATAGTGACTTCAATGAATTCTTTCTATATGCTCTTTTTTTTCTTTTTAACAGAATGGCTTTATAACAAAGTAACAGTTTTTATCAGTTTAAAAACCACAGTTTTTGAAGAAGAAATCTGCTGAAGGCTAACAAAAATAATTTTCGTTTTGTCAACGTCTTTGATATTTTCACTGGATGAAGATCATTCTCTGAATACCAACCGGAGTTATCTCACTGGAGAATAATTGCTTCTATTGATTCTCAGCTAAGGGAAAGCTGATGAAGCTGTCCTGAAATCACTGATCATACCCTAAAATGTAACATTTACATTAATTTTACAAAAAAGCCAAATCAAATACACAGTAATGATAAAAAAGAGATCATAGAAGACACTAACCTAGAAAAATTTCTGTTCCCCCTCTGTTCGTCTACCTCTCCTAAATTTCTTGCTGGATGCTAGTAGTTGTTTTCCTTAGTGGCTATGGCCAGCCAGGGCCATCAGCTCCAATATTCTCTTCCCACAGAAACCAAGTCATGGATTTTGTCCTGATGTGAAGGGAATAATAAAAAAAAACTAAAGCCAAGCAAACCAAAACCCAAACTGACCATAGGCAGATTTCTCTAAAGAAAAAAAAAAAAAGAAACAAAACCAGAAAATCCAGGGAGGAGGGAAAGGGCAGATCTGTAAAAGTAAAAGAAAATTTACATGTGTTAGTCTTGTTAAGGGTTGGTTGATCCAGACATGAATAATGTCAATAAACCAGTTCAGTCTGTGTGATGTTAAACAAATATGTTCCAGAACACTATATAAAGAAAATGACTCTGATAATGCTAAGATGTGACAAGTTTGGAAGAAGCTTTATGCCAGAGTATGAAAAATTACCTAAAATGCCCGAATTACAGCTTTGATGCTCTTCCTTTCTTGTCCATGTTTGTTGTCAGTAAAGGTCATATACCTATACATCAATATATTGCTCTGTCTCCTCTGTTCTAGACGATGTTGAATTTTATGAGTAAGAAGGTGCTCACTTCACTCTCAGGATGACCCATGCCTATATCTTTGCCTTAAACAAGTTTCTTGCTCAGCAACACTCAAGAGGAATGTCCTTTTTCAGCAGCTCAGATACTGAGCAATTTCCATTTACAGTTTCTCTTAATGACTTCCTGAGTTCAAGTCCATTTCCACTGGGTTTGGTGTGGGCTTTCTCCCTCGAGCAGTGGTCCTATCAGCTCCTAGTCTAGGAAAGGCAGACATTACAATTTCACCTATTTAGAAGTTAATTAAATGCCTAATTATTTAAAATTATATATAAACTAAGTCTCTTACCATAGTAAGTCAGGTCATAGCCATAGTACACAAGTCTAGCAGGGCAGATGGGAAGACAGGATACATTTTATCTTTGTCCTTAGTAAGAAATCTATGGCTTAAAATATAGAATTAACATAATCCTATACTTTTTTACTTACCTGAGTAATAGGAGATGGCTTGTATTCAACATCACACCAGAGCCTTGCACTTAGCTCTCATTCACTTTATACTGCCAACCAATCAATGTCAAAACAGTCTAAAATTTGCTTTTGGTAAACATTGATCAACTAGTCACAATTAGGGGTACGTCAGCTAACTTCTTACTGCCATATTTAAGCATGAGAAAATTACCAAATGCACTTGGGCAACAAATGGCAGAGATGCATTTAAAGACATCTGCTCCCAGGGAAGATTTTGCTGTCTGATGCTTAGTCCAGTTCTTCTTCCCCTGACAACCCAGACAAGGACCTATTGAAAAAACCTACAATTCCTTCTCAGCTCCTTGCCTGCATATGAATATTCCTTCAAAAGGGAAAGAAATGCAATAACACCTGACCCTGATAAGAGTGTACACCTAGGGGCAGGGTTTCCAACTGTTGTCCTACAAGTGATTCACAGATTAGTAAAAGAAACAGGGAAATTCTGAACGCTGTGAAGCACGAAGAAATATAAGAGGCTAAGCCAATGCCTTCTGACATACTGTATCAGCTACCTGGAAGAAATGAGACTTGCCTCTGGGCTTCATTCAGTTATTAAAACAAAGTCATTTAGTTTCTTGGTGAAACTGAGTGTTAACATTGATTTCAAATGACAAACAAAGGCTCCAGCTAACTATTTTTTTTCTTTGCTTACTTTGCATTTCCATACTTCTGGCAATTCTGGCAATTCTAAATAACTGAAATTTATAGGACATGATAAATTATCTAATAATTTTGAAGGTTTTTTTTTTAATCTAAATTTACAAGTGATTTCATTTTTAAAGCTTTTACCTGAAAATGGATGAAATACATCTCACAATAAAATCTTAATGAGTTAAAAATACGTCTGCTTAGTATGATGGTATACATTTCTACTCCTTGTCCTGAAGTGATATATGCAGAATTGGAAAAATTATGAAAAAGATTTAATAACAAATGCATTGAAAGCTTTATCAATATCCATGATATGGCAGCTCATTTCCATTTTGGCCATGTAGACAGAAGCTAAGTATTGAGTCAACTGACGACTACGTCTCATCTCCCAGAAGATTCCTCAGTATGGGAGGAACACAACTGTGAGCCAAATGCATTGTTTCAGCTCACTCAAAACAATTTTCCTGCTGTTGCAATGGAAACTTTTTATGGCTTTATGACCAGGACTGTGAATGTCTCTGCAGCCTGCAATATGCAAGAATCAGACATAAGCATCTTTTCAATTTGACTCTTAATTCTGAAATTTTTGCATAAAATTTATTGGTCTGGTAAACTGAACCTCTAATGAAACACACAGACAAGAAATTAATATTCACAGTTATGTCTATATGATGAGACCCTGGAAGTCTTTTCATCTTAAGGTAATAGCTTCATGCAAGGAAGTAATTTCAGACATACCTTCCTGCACCCAGAGAACTGAGACCAGAACGGCAGCACATGCTATGGAAGCTATCTGACCCACAGTATAGACTTAGCCCATGCAATTTTAGCAAACCTCTTCCATCCCCTCCTTATTGGCATCTCCACATCACTTTCTAGCTGCACCATGTTTAAAGTGGGTTGTACAATGTATAGGTCATGCAGTAGTCTATTTCTTTTTATTTGTTGTGTAATGTATATAACCTATTTGTCAGTGCTGAGCAAATAATAATATGGAATTATTTAGTGTAAGCATTTGTTAAGCATTACAATATAATTTTTAAAGGCCAAGTACAAGAAAGGAAAAACTCAATGATTCCTTTGTTAACTGGATCAGCAGGAGTTTCCCAAATATTCTGCACATGTTATGTGTTACTGCATTTTCCATAGCAGCAGTCTCATTCAAATTTTCTTGGCTGTGCCTTTGTTGCTTAGAATACTTGGGGGTCATTTGTTGAACTACAAGTCATTTGGTTTTGAATCTCAAGGGGAAATTTGCCATTTTTTTTAATATTTATTTTTTGTTCCCAGTTAATAGCCTTTTCTTCTGTTTCCCCTTGCACTGATTTCTCAGCTGTTCTCTTGCTATTCTCAGGCAGGACATGAAGGATCTGTCTGAAATAAGTCTTAGCTGACAAGACTTCCAGAGAAGGTCACGAGGTGAACAGCAGTGATAGCACAAAAACAAAAGTGAAGAGTACTCCTATTGTGTGTGTATATATATATATGTATATGTTTAAATATACTGCAGTTGCAGGATTATGCTCTTATTGGAATCATGGAAATATAGTGGGATGACTCCCATGACTGGAGTGTTGCAAAGGAATGATATAGGATCTTTAAGATGGTCAGGAAAGGAAGATGTGGAAAGGGAATTGCCCTTTATGTGAGAGAGCAGCTGGAGGGCATGGAACTCTGCCAAGTGATGGATGGGGAGCAAATGAACAGAAGAAAGCCAGTAGGTTCCTGGAGTGCCTTGATGATAACATCCTCCTCCAAGTGATAGAGAAGCCAACAAAGACTGGTGCACTGCTGGATATCATACTTGGCAACAAGGAAGATGTAAAGATCAAAGACAGCCTTTGTTGCAGTGACCATGAGATGGTGGAGCTCAGGAACCTGAGGGCAGGGGGTAGGGTAGCTGGTAAGCTCATAACCCTGGACTTCAGGAGAACAGACTTTGACTTCTTCAAAGATCTGCTTGGAAGAGTCCTTTGGGACAAGTCCCTGGAAGGAAGAGAGGCCCAAGAAAGTTGTTTAGTGTTCAAGGATCACCTCCTCCAAGCTCATGTGCAGCTCATTCCAATGAACATGAAGTCAGGTAAAAACAGCAGGAGGCCTGATGAACAAAGAACTCCTACCCAAACTCAATGTCCAAATGTCCAAACGTCCGACATTAGGAAAGCTAAGACCCAAATGGAATTGAATCTGGCCAGGAATATCAAAGACAACAGGAAGGGCTTCCATAAATACAGAAGTGACAAAAAGAGGGCTAGGGAAAATGTAGGCCCATTGCTAAATGAGATGGGGGACCTGGTTATGCAAGACATGGAAAAGGCTGAGGTATGGAATGCAGCCTTTGCCTCAGTTTTTACTGGCAAGACCAGCCTTCAGAAATCCCAGGTCCCGGAGACCAGAGGAAATGGCTGGAGCAAAGATGTACCCTTAATAGAAGAGGATCAGGTCAGGGAATACTCAAGCAAGCCCATGGACCCCGATGGGATGCAGCTGAACGAGCTGACAGATGTCATTGCAAGGACATCTCAATAATCGTTGACTGACCATGGTGAATCCTATCTTCCAGAAGAGCAAGGAAGATGACCCAAGGAACTACAGGCCACTCAGTCTTACCTCCATTCCTGGGAAGGTGATGGAGCAGCTAATCTTGGAAACCATTTCTGGGCATATGAAGGACAAGGAAACCATCAGGAGTAGTTAGCATGGCTTCAGCAAGAGGAAGTCATGCTTGACCAACTTGATAAACTACTACGATGAAACTAGTACGTCCTTGGTCCAGTCCTGCTTAACATCTTGATTAATGATCTGGAATTTAACCTTGTCAAAAATAATGTGTTTAAATTCTAGATACTTCCTCTGCATGTTGATTGATATTGGAGAGCGGGAACACCTGAAATTGTTAATTATCTGATAATTGCATCTCATACATTACAGAATTTTCTTTCAGGATTTCAGTTTACTTTGAGCAACTTCAGTTCACTGGTTAATAAGATGGTGGCCAGGGAGGCCCCAGCAGTCTATGATTCCCTGCCTCTGTCTGTAGCTTGCTGCTGTGATTTTTTTGTGTTCCAAAATACTGGTCTTTATTTGTTTCCTGGTATCAGAAATCTAACATTAAAATACTGGAAGTATCATGTCACTGAGGTGTTAGCTTATGTAATTAGTTTTCTACTTTGTACTTCCTAAGTCTGAATCTAAAAACTGGTGGGTGAGATACATCTTCCATGTCTTCTAATATACAGTTATAAGACATACTTAAATATGCTCAAGAGCCTCTAAGGACTGAAAATAACAATACTTCCGTGCTATTTACTGTTTGGAGTATTCTTTTATGACCTGTATTTTAACTGGATTTTTAACAATAATTGGTATGAATAGAAATGTAACTTCTTTCCCACCATAAAATTCTACATTTCTAAATTTCCTGTCTGTGGTAGGATACATGAGTCAGGTGCAGACACAGATTCTATCTGCTGAACATTTCACTAGACCCAATACTTCACATGACAAGATCCTTATATTTTCAAGCTTTTTTCCTTACTAGTGGAAGTTTTCACTAAATTTTTCCTACTCATGTTAGTGCTTGAACTTTATGAATATGTTCATATATCTTCCACACCTCAGTTAGCCCTAATTAACTCTGTTTCACAAGATGCTGTGACAAATCTGTAAATCACAAACTTGGAGCAAGATTGGAAGTATGTCTGCATTCACTGCTGTGGTCTCACCATGCTGTAAAATTCTTATGGTCAAATACCATTGGAATTTTTGTGTAATCTCAATGTGGAGGAGGTACTACGTATCAACTCCTCTTTACCTTTGAAGCCAGTTAAAACCATGTCTTCTTAATCCTAAAGTAAGATTTATGCAGTCTTGCATTTTACATTCATTAATTGCACATCATATGTTGTTAGATGAAAGGAACAATGTATCAATCTATTGATGACAAGTCTACCATAAAAGCTAGGTATTAGTATAATATATCAAATTAACAGAAAAGCTTTGTAAAAACAATTTGGCATTGGGGGTTTTTTTTGGTAAAAAATAATATTGCTTTGAAAAGGCACAGAAAACACACCCAAATGCTGCCTTATGCACTTATTTTCATATAGAAATGTTACCTTATTTGACAGTAAAAGGCTCATTTATGAAAAATAGTAAAAAGATAACTATAATTTACATATGGATTTTTCTGTTCTCAAAATCTTACACTGCCCATGTTACTATAGAACTTTGGTATCTTTGAATCGAATTAAATAATGTGTGTATTTCTATATGTAGAAATTACTGAATATCTGCTGTACTACAGAAGAGAGTCTCAGAGAATTGTGTTTCATCTAGAGAATGGCAGTGACGGGTTGACGTCCTGTTCCCATAATGTGGACCTGGCTTCTGAGAAAGCTCTGTTTGACTATTGCATGTACTTCTCATAGTTTTCATTTATCTTAATTGGTAGTAATTATGACATTCTTAAACTCCGTAGGTAATTGATGACTCTGTTTTATTCTACTTTAATCAAGTGTTCATTTACTGGAAATTAAGTATAATATCTTGACTACAGCAAAGCAGAGGTTTTTGTCCTGAAAGTGTCAGTTTGAGCTGCCCTGTGCTCTGAGTCCCTCTTTTTAGTCTTTCACTATACCTAAGCCAAGCAGGCGGACATCTATACTTCACTGACCACCAGTGTTTTAATGTAGGTAGGTGCTGAGAAGAAGCTCTTTTTACTCACTTTGGAACAGATGCATCCTCATTTTTTTTACAGGGGAAAACTAACTAACCAGCTAGCTCCTGTTGTGCTTAATTTTATTCTGCCAGATAAAGATTTAGAGAGCTAGTTTTTTAAATAATTATATTATACATCCCAGATGCCTATTTATGAAGGTGGTTTGCAGAATTCATGTTAAGTACTGAGAGACTGGAAAAACTCTTTGTATATAGCTACCTAGACATCTTTTAATGTGTTTATATTATGCATTTAATTGCTAATACAGTTCTATAACAATTTCAATCTATTTAATAGCAATAGTCTGGATTTTTCAGTTTTAAGCACAGCATTTTCCCAACAGCTGGAAATGTTTTCTAGCTTGTGGGGTATTTATATGTATTTAAGCTGACTGCTGTGCAAAGTCAAATTTCTCTTAAGTCTTTAGAATGAAATGATAAGATACAAAATTGGAGCTTGATCTGAAATTTTAACCTACAATCAGCTGAAGATTATATTGGAATAGAAAGGGAAGCTATTACGAGTATTTTTTGCTTATGGTGTCTGCATGTTTCTAATGTCAGTGCTTTTTGCTGAAGATGGGAAGTGCTGAGTGGTGCTTGCCTTGTAGCTGAGAGTGTCACTTGTGATTGCATTCTTTTCTGTTGTGCCTCACTTCCAAACTGTCAGTCCTTAGCAAGGATGGGCTCCATACCTTTATGGATAATGCAATGTGGCTGGGAATCACAGCTATCAGTCCCTAGACAATGTTTTAAGACAGGACACCAGAATTTCAGGTTTTGAGAATAGCATTCTTCGAATGCAAGTTCATTTCATGTTTATTCATCATTCATGTTCAAATACAACTTGAATGCAAAACCAAAGAGTTTTATTTTCTTTTCCAGCCAACACATTACTACTGCTCCACTTTGCTTCTCTGCATTGTCTATTCATTGCACATCTGTTGTGTTGTGTCCAGGTAGTCAAGGAACAGGTTTACTGTGCTTGCTGGTCTTTTAACCCCATGAATACATTTCATTATTTCATTTTCAATAGGGAGGATGTGTTCATTTTGTGTGCATTAACAGAAAACTCCAGGGAGATCAGTTTGACATTAGAAAACATCAGTCAGAACACTTCTCACTTTCGGAGCAGGATTAAATGGCATCTAGCTAGAAAACACAAGCTCTTGCACCTCTCTGGCTGTTTTTCACTTTGTCGTAGAGGATCACAGACATCAGTGAGTCATTCTTTGGTTTATGTTTGAAGACTCTTTTCAGAATGTAACTTACAACGAAAGATGTCAACCTATTTTCTACAGTGCCCAGTCACAGTTCTCTTGCCTTCCCCAGAGATATCAAGCAGGGATTAATAGGGCCAGGGATCACAGGCACCAGTCCTCTTAGCACTTTCATTCACTTCTCAGGACTCAGGCCTGTCAAAAGCATGTTGTGCCTAATAGATTCACAGATACACATACTGAAAAATTAACATGAGACACAACCTTACTGGAAGGTACAGCTAAGTTTAAGCCATCTCGCCAAAGCCAGTGATCCTTTTGCTGCTCTTCCACTTAGTTTATTCTGATGTCTCAAAGTGGTTCCATGGTGTGTTGAAGAGGAAGCCTTTTCCATAGCATTTAATAAGAAACATGGTCTCAAGATAACATCAAAGATACTGTTAATCTAGAATGCACTGTTTCATATTTTTCATCAATTATATATAAAAAAAGACTATGTTTATTATAAAATGCTGTGGGAAAAGGCAAGAGTTGTGCTAACTCCGGAGAGTTAAGAAGGAAGTAGAGATTTAGCAAGGGCTTCTGAGAGTACTAGAAAAAACAGAGTAGGAAATTCAGCAAATAGCTGTCAGCTTTTCTTTAGAGCAAATGTGGAAAACTAATATTGCAATAGACCCATATAGGATCACCTTAAATTGGGGTCTTCACATATTGCAGGGAAACATCCCACCCCTAACTCTCAGTCCTGTTCAATTTACAGTTAGAAATTTACTTGAGTGTGTCTACTGAGTTTTGAAACATGCCTGTAGGAAGACACATGAATGTGTGAACAAGGAAGACCTGTTATCCTCCCCTGCTTGCTCCTCTTCATATACCTTTCAGGTTTTTCCCTCTCTAGTGTTGGATTTTTATTTCTGTAATCTCAGAACAGAAACTTTGTCTTCTTTTTCTCAATAAATCCATACATATTTTTATTGTTGTATGAACAACAACAATAATAATAATGATAATGTTTAAAGAGAAACATGAAAATTATGCATTAATATTTAACTGTACTCTGTTACTGTATATTGGGTTTCTGTTTCTGCTTGTGATAACAGCAACATACTATGACGAATGGATTCTGCTTACAAGCATAGTTTAGAAACCCTAATTAGCTATCCTTCACCATTAAGCTTAGATCTCAAACCCAAGAAAAAAATTCTGCGTAATGTGAAATCGACCAGAGTTTCAGTATGTATCAGGCCTTCTGGAATCACAGATATTGATGCCAAGGTTATTACTACACCACACTGGATAGTAGGCACCTTTGCAAAGAAAACATTGGTGTTTATCCTTTTTTGGAAATAGGTCTCAGTATTTCAAACATCTTAAACAATCTTGTTTTGATCAAGTTTTGTGTTCACATCAAGCAGTTTTGTAGTGAGGTTGACAGAGATTATAAAGCCAGCCGAAGACTTGAAGAAAGTGGAAAATATGGAAAGAATCTTTATCTCTACCATTTCAGTTTTCTTTGCTTTTCACAGGCAGACGTGATGTTATGAAGCAGTAGTAAACAATTAGTATGTAGCATTTTGTCTGAGAAAACTGTGGATGAACAAACTTTTGAAAAACCGCAATAAGGTTATACTTCCATTGCAAGACTTGATATCACCAGTATTATGTCTGAAGTTACATGGAGCCAAATGTTTCCACCTTCTGGGGAAGCTTTTACAACCTTTACCGCGATGTCTACATAGCTGTCTGTACTCAGGCTCCTGAGGTTAAAGCCAATTCAGAGTCTACATAGCCTTCATTGGAAAAGTGTTCTAGTGTTCCAAACTAGGAGGATTTTTATCCCTACTCACACACACACACGGGTGTGTATCCTTATGTGTATTTATGCATATAAAAATCAAATATCTGTATGCCGTCAACAGATTTAACAGATACATGTTGTCTATAATGCAGATAGCAGTTTTAGCACATATTTAACCTGTGTACTTCAGAATCATACTTGTGAAATAATTCTGGTGTTTAAATGTTTTTCTGGATATAAGTCATCAATGATAAATAATACTCTACAGAAGAGTGATACATTTATTTTCATACTTTACGATATCTTTTATTGTACTATAGGGATTTTAATTGTACAGAGACAAGCAAGAATGTAGATTTAATTATTAGATTTTTATCTGATTGCAAAAGCTGCAAATTTGCTAACTAACCTTAAAGGGGGAAAAAGATCTGTCTATCATATAGTCAGACTTTGTTTAACATCTTTCTACTTTTGTATGATATTGAGTCAAGCAAATATTCAGCTAGAGACTAAGCATCTGTTGGCTGCAGAAACTTCTTTAATTCTATTTGTATTTCATCCAATAAGTGAGGTAGATAACTAATGAAACTTACATCCCTGAATTATTTTAAGAAACATCATTCTTATAAAATGTATGTTCCATGAATAATTTAAGAAGCTGATGATGTTTTAAAATGTACAGGAAATTATAGATGTATGCAAGAAGTGAGCTCAAATATGGAAAATTCAGTTTTCTTTATAACAGGATGAATGCACGTTGCCTTTTCTTTTTTTTTCCTCCTGCCATAGTACCAGGGAAGTTTGATCAATGTTTGGTAGTATGAAAGAAATATAATTATCCTCATAATCATGTTACTTTTGAATTCAAAAGACATAATAATTTCTTTTGAAATTTTAAAGAGCTATTTTTTTCAAAGCATAGGATAGAACATTCATTTGCCTATTTCCTGCCATGATTTTTCCTTCTTTGTATGATGGGCATGGTGTAAGTGGTGTCAAAGACTGTCAGCCACACTTCACCTCAGTGTGCTGTTTTATGCCTGTATTTTAGGCTCGGTCTTTCATTACTTCATCTTGAGATTTGTGAATGGATGAGAACTACCATGAATATCATATAACTTGGCCTATGGAAACAGAGAGGATTGCTTTTGTTCTCAACACAAAGAGACCACTGGTCAAGTTCTTCATTAATATTACTAAAGAACTAAATCAACTTGATCCTGCCTTGTTGGTATTACAATAGTCAGAGTCCCCATATATGTAAGTGATGTTTGGAATGCACAACTTCAACTCCTATAGACCTCTATTTGGATAGGAAGAAAACTTTTTTTTTCCAGCTTGAAATACTTAACAAAAAAAATAAGATAATTAACAGCGTACAGTGTTACAAGAGCCTACACTATTTCATTGTAGCTGGCCACCTGGAAACTCTGTTACTTCAGTACACACAGTTTGGATTTTAAGAATTGTGGATGGATGGATCCTAGATAAGAACAACATAAGCTTTTCTTTTTATGGATTAATACTTATATTAAAAGATTCATTAGAAAATCACAAACTGCAGAAAGATTTGCTTAGTTTGTTAATAGTGTGTTCAATAATATCTGGTATTACAAAATTTCCTTTACTGAAGTGCTTTATTAGGGAGACAAGAAAAGTCTTTATTTAGATAATGTTTGATTTTTATTCAGACTTGTTTACTCCTACACCTTGAGTTTGTCTTTTATAACCATTGACCTTATTAATCCTTGAGGTTAAACATATCTCTTTCATTTGAGCCTGGGTGGGGAACATTTTTTTTTAAAGCAGATTAATTCCTATAAATTTAAAGGAAAAAAACCCATGAAATCTGGGCACTTTAATCTATTCCATTGAAAAATATGTTTTAAAATGTTGAAGTTTCTTCTATTGAAAACCCAAAGGACCTACATGCACAGAAAGTGGTTAGAATACTTCACAGCACAAATGTGAATAACATTAACCGTGATTTTGTCGTGGCTTTCTGTTCATCAATGATTGTCTTAATACTGAAGGTATTTGCACATGAAGCACAGATCTGATGGATTTTGTCAAGAAAATAAATACATAATTTGCTAATATTACAATGAAAACTTGTTTTCTTTACATCCCTGAGGTAGAAAATAATATGAACTCATTTTGTCAATGCATTTCAATATGTGTGTATAAGACGTCTTTCTTTATAGCTGAAGAAATTTATAAAGAAAATAAAATAATTTTCTTTTTATATTTACAGAGTTAAATTGGTTCCTGTAGCTTAACTGTCTTAACTCTTGTTTTTCTAATCTCTGCAACCATGGTCTTTTCTCAGGAGCTATGCAATTCCAGTCCTGCAAAATGTTTTCTGTTCCTAAAAGGGATGGGAAAAGGTGTAATGGATTACAAATATGCATACATTTTACTCCATTGCACATGTAAATGTAAATTAAGTGCGTATACTGATTTTTAGTCATATTGTGTGAATATGGAATTGGGAGTGCATGCTGGACATGAACCAGCAGTGTGTGCTCGCACTTGGCAGAAAGCCAAGTGTATTCTGGGCTGCGTGGCCAGCAGGTCAAGGGAGGTGATTCTGCCCCTCTGCTCTGCTCTGGTGAGACCCCACCTGGGATGCTGCGTCCAGCTCTGGAGCCCTCAGCACAGGAGAGACATGGAGCTGTTGGAGCCAGTCCAGAGGAGGCCACAAAAATGATCTGAGGGCTGGAGCAGCTCTCCTACGAGGACAGGCTGAGACAGTTGGGGTTGTTCAGCCTGGAGAAGAGAAGGCTATGGGGAGACCTTACTGCGGCCTTCCAGTACTTAAACAGAGCTTATAAGAAAGACAGGAACAAACTTTTTAGCAGGGCCTATGGTGGTAGGACAAGGGGTAATGGTTTTAAACTGAAAGAGGGTAGCTTTAGACTAGATATAATGCAGAGATTTTTTACAATGAGGATAGTGAAACACTGGCCCAGGTTGCCCAGAGACATTGGGAGGCCCCATCCCTGGAAACATTGACAGTCAGGCTGGAGGGGGCTCTGAGCAACCTGATCTCGTTGAAGATGTCCTTGCTCGCTGCAGGGGGATTGGAGTAGGTGACCTCTGAAGGTTCCTTCCAACCTAAACCATTCTGTGATTCTGTAATCTGTTCTAATGTAAGTGGTACTAAAAAGCACAAAAAATTATTTCAATTCACTAAATGTGGCAGAGAAATACATTGAGGGAAACTGTTATATTTATATCTTGAACAGCAGTAGTGTTATTTGAACACTTACAGTTTAAACCAGAGGAAATATTCATGGGGTCTTCTCCTCCCCCCATTAAGGTCAAAGGTGTAGCTTTCATGCAATAGTGGGAAAAGGGGCCACCTGAGTATTTGGGGAGAATCTCCATATAGAAGCTCTTTGTAACTTCCTAAGGCTGTCAGTTTTGCTTTTGAATTATTTTTTTTTCTGGTCAGCAGTTCTTGCTTTAGTGTAGCTCAAGCATTTTTGCAGCTTTTGCAACATATATCTGCTGCACCGTTACCTCGGGGTTGCTGGAGCTTAGTGCTCTCTGGCTGTCTTTTTCCAGCTCTGATGTGCTTCCTCCAAAAGGACCTTTTCTAGGCTGGAGATCCACCACCTCATTGCTCTGCCAGTTGGAGAGTGCAATAGATAGGAGAGAGAACTTTTTTTATTTTTACTGGAAAACCACAGTTTCTCTGGTTATGTGAGAAAGCAGTTGGTCTCCTTAAAACATAAAGATTGGTCAGAGAAAGAAGACAACAGTTTCTTATGAGACTGAGGTATTCTGGTTGTTTAAAAAGAAAACCAAACAAACTGATGCACCAGTAATCAACCACCTGCAAAGAATTAGTTTCTGAATATATCAAATTCATGGGGAGCTATAAATTACGGAAGTTTTGTACTCTGTTGTAAATGTGGCTTACACAGTGTATGAAAATCTGTGGTTTTTTGAAAGGGACAAAAAGGGATGCTTTCCCCACCCTTCCCCAAATAAAATATACTGTCAGAGCTTTTTGAGTCTTGTCAGGTACATTCTGCTACTTTTGTGTTCCATCTCATTTTGGGTGCATTATTTCTCTGTCTTACGTGGCATCTAAGTTATTTGTGTTATAGTTTTCAGCAGCTAGGAGGCCAGACCAAAAAAAGTAAAAGTACTGTGTTAGGAAGAAGGGGGAAAGCAACTGTAGTTGCAAATGTTGGCTATAATAAATAAAAAGGTTCATTTAACTAAATCCTTCCTTTACAGCCTGTGGGGTAAAGTGAGACTGCTCTAATGGCATGGAATAAGGGGACAATTCTGCTGGCAGAATTTTGATTTGATTACTGTGTGTTTTCTCTGCTTGCTCAAGATTCCCTCAAGAAAAACTACCCTTTGTATCTGTTTGAGAAAAAAAGGTTTGGATTTTTTGCTGAGTCCAGAAATGGTGAGACAATATATTTCAGGTGTGTTTGTAACACCTATTTTGCAAATCCTCATTCAGACAAAACAGCTTAGACTGAGTAATAGAATCTGGTGGGGAAATAGTGATTAATGGTGAAAGATGTATTGCACTGCTGTGGGGAAGTTTGATTTGACTGAATTATTCAATTGAAAATCTACATTTTAAGTGGATACATGAGAATATTCCTCATGAGTTTTTAAGAAGGGTATAGCTGCATGATTAAATAAAAAAGAAAATTTGAGGGGCTAAACTCTTGAAATATAGAGTAAGCATGTGAGGAAAGTCATAAGCTAAACTAAATTAATTAGTAGTATGGTTAAGAATACGCTTTAAAATAACAAAGCATTGTGCCTCAGTTAGACTACCATTACATTATGAAAGAGGGAATTCCTGCAGGCTTTAGAGACTAAAATTTCTTTTTCTCTCTCACTTATGAAATGGCATCCTTCCAGTGTACTTGTGCTTGTAAGATAGGGAGGACTCATCCACACAGAGTAGGATTTGCTAGCTAGTTATAGCTGCAATGGTGGCTGTCTTTCTCCTGGGTACTTCTCGTTCTCACCAGGAGTGGTTAGCAGTCCTGCAAAGGCACGAAGTAATGGCTGTTTCTGTCAAGCATAAGTGCTGAGACTAAGCATTTCTTCCATTTGATCCTCTTTGCATAATGCACAGAGGATTAAAAAATTTTGGCATATACAAACCTAAGCATTTTTTTGAAAACTCAGCAAAATTATGTCGTCATAAAAGCCTGGACTGTGAAAAGCAAGTGTTTTTCAAAGCTAAGTTTTGTTTTCTCCATTACCGGGAGTCTGAGAAACAACATTATGAATATCTGTTCAGGAACTCCATTCTATGTTACCATATATCTTCAGAGAAGTACTTTTTTCTGCCACAAGAGACTTCCCAACGACATGTTGTCACTTGCTAACAATGACATGACAATCTTTAAAGAAAAGCATTGTCAGTACAGTAAAACTTGCTGGAAATTCTGAGTTTGAAATGTGCTGCAAGAACAGGGAGTCCAGTGGTATAAAGTCTTCTGAGTAGTAGGTGGAAAATTACATTTAAAAAAATTAAGGATGTACAAGATAAAAATGATTGCAGGAAACTTCTTCAAAGACAATGATTTGGAGCCAGATTTTCCCTGAAAGTCAATGTGACCTGTTTTCAATGTCACAAAAATTACAAGTTCAGAGCTCTGACTCAGTAATGAGTAAAGTGTCTAGGAGATAGAACTATACCCCTTTACGATTAGATTTCACAGTGCTCCATTTTGTTGCCATAGAAGCATTAGCGGGGGCAACGATATGCTTATCCTTGTCCTCCTGTACCCTGGGTGTCTAAAATTAAAGATTGATTTTCTGTGAAAAGAGTGGGGGAAGGAAAATTCTGCCCACAGAAATGGACAAGGAACAGGGAGTCAAGAAGTCTTTGAACCATGGTTTTCCTGATGCACTTTCTGAAGTAACATTCTTAAACAGCATATCTGTCTTATCTTGAAAGTCACAGTCTGGTCCCTTTAAATCTACTTGGCTTATGTCAAAACAGAAGAGATAATCTTTACTTTTTAAGCTTCCAGTATATATGCCAATGTGTTTTCCTACCACAGCTTTGTAATATTGTCTGTGTCAATTATGTTTTGGATTTCTTTTTCTTTCCTTGTTTGTCTTCCTCTGTAGCATCAAAGCTGTCTGTGACTGGAGTAGATCCCCTCTATATTATTAGGTGGATTACAGCCCACAATGTGCAAGATCTTTTCTGAATTTAAAATACGATGTCCTAAGTATTTAAGAATTGCAGAGGATAAATGGTTCATTCTTGTACGGCAAATACCATTTCACATTCTTCTGCTTTTATGTGTGAAAAGTTATATCTTAGAAAAGCATACATTCACATTTTTTTTTGAACCTTCTCTTCTTTTTATTCTTTTTAAACTAAATGAAAAGCTGTGCCCCACAATGATAATGGGAAATTTATATTCCTGCCCAGTTCACATTTTTTTTCATATTCATTGCAGGTAAATTGTGCTTTTGTGCAGAGAACTGGCACAAAATCCAAGTATTCCTTAAATTTTGCCCAAAGCATCAGTGTTCTTGCCTGGTTACTGCCTGCTACAATCCACTGTGCCTTTAGCTCATCACAGAAAATATTAGTGGCCCTACTGTTCTTGTCCCAGGGTTCATGTCAGATCGGGACTGGAGGTAGAGAAGCCCAGGCAGCTGCTGTTGCAGTGTGATGCTTCAGTCAAAATCAATGCTCAGCTGCTTCAGGCGCCATGAGCTTTTGGCAGCTGTGGCAAAGGGATTAACATCCATCTAGAGCTCTTAAGTCCTACTGTAGTGAAATATTGCAGGAACATGTTGTCTTCCGGTATGCTGGGTAAAAGATGAAGGGGAAAGGCAGGTGGGAAGGCTTTTCCAAAAAAAAAATAGGGGTTGGAGAGCTGCAAGATGGCATGAGACAGACATACTAGAAGGAACAAGTGGTGACATTGTATGGAGCAGGGGCACATCATATTTTATTTGCCTTTTACAATACCACCTTTGAAAATAGTGAATCCACCTGCTTGATTCACTGACACACAGAAACAGACTAAGCTCCTCTGCACTTTCTGTTTCACAGTGAAAACACAAATTGCTTTTGAATATCCCAGGGCATTATCACAACAAATAGAGAGCTATTTTAATATATTTATTCTTATTTGTGTTCCTACAATACTCAATCCTCATTTCAGCGTCCAGTATGTTGAGACCTTGCAATGATTATCAAGGGCATTACTTATGCAGCAAAAGGAAATACAGAGGTACACTTTCTTTATACAAACAGAATAATGATTTTATAAGAAATTTTATTTTAAATAATGAAATGTGATATATTGACACCAACAAAATCAGGAAATAATGCAAAACTAGGGTTTTTCCTCCCTGAAGTTCAATGGACAGGTAGCTATAGCATCAGTCTTGCAGAGGTTCAGTGATGTGAATATCATGGGTCTTTTTTAAAAAAGTATTCCAGGCTTCAGGACAATGTAGCATTTGTGTTTATAAATAGGTTCAACTCCTTGCAGTAAAAAGAAACAAAATTGCTGGAGACAGTAGGATCCCAGAACGTAAGCCTGTTCTGACCTTCTTGTCTACATCCCATCACATTTTTTTCTTTCTTAGCTATTTGGTTCATCAATGGCCTATCTACTTTTCCTGAGGTTCATCTTATAATAATGTGTTGTGTAGTAAACTGATGGCTTAGTGCTCTTCTACGTGCTCAGGAGAGCTTTAGCTGCTTTCTCTTTTCTCCAATCATTTTCCAAAAAACTGCAAAGAATTTTGAATCCATAATTGCTCTAAACACTTGTCTTGAAGGGGCATATGTGCTCTACAGGTTGTAGATTGACAGTATATTTGTGTATGCTAGAGATGTTTAGACTCAATCATTTGAGTCATTTTAGTGCGAGTTAATACATGAAGTCAGTACATGATGTCTCAAAGTCTAGTATGTAAACCCTGCTATTGTATCTGAGCAGTGAGTTTATCATGTCTGCTATTCTGGATATGTATAATCTTCCAGTGCTATGTTAGAATAAAGAGTCTCTATTTACCTTATTTTACTGCAAGAAGTTACTTCAGAGTTGGAACAGAGGGATCTCTGCCTGCACCAATTCTTCAGCTCCATCTGAAATGCTCTCTGTGCATTACTGTACTAGGTGCCACAGGAACTGTTAATTATTTCACGTACCCTTACTTCCCCTGTGTATGTTTTGCAACCATGTCTTGCTTACAAAGTATGCTTAGAATAGATACACGTTCTTTCAAAGACAGCTAATTTTGACTGTTGGCAAAGAAATGTTGAGTTTAATCCTAATTTCATTTGCAGGCTTCATTCTTTTCTCCCTTGTCCATCCTGATCTCATTGTTTTCCACTATAGGAAATCCTTCTTTAAAGTTGGCTACCAGGACCAAGGAGTTTTAGCCTGATATCATATTAATTGGTCAAGTACTTAACTGTTATTCCTGCTTTAGTTTCTCTGACTCTTCCCTGACCTTGTCATACCTAAATGTTTTACTCCAGTGGTGGCCCCAGGCAGCTACATGTCTGGAATTTCCTTTTCCCAGTCTAAGCGACACAGCTTGACTTGATGTATGAAAACTGTTGCACAGCAGTGTTCTAATCCAATGGTTTATTCAGCTGCATATCCACTCTGTCACCTGTAGACTTGCTTCTTTTCCTGCCAGAATTTTATTTGTACCTGCTCCACTTGGTGCAGACCAAAGAAAAGCACACCATCAAAACAAAATATCCTGGTCTCATGGGTACTTCCACATTGGATATTTTTAAGACTAAACTTTGCAATTTCCTTATAAATAGATTTTACTTCCAAACAGTTATTTTACTGGTTTTAGCTTTATAATTTTTCATATTACTCCTTAATTGTAACCACTTCATTTTTGATTGGAACCCAACATTGTTCTTACTGAATTTATCTTATCAAGGATTCTTAAGCAAAAGATGAATTGGAAGCTCATTTGCTTCCCTTCTTTCTCCCTCCACTTCTTTCAGTATTTGTTTTTCATGTATAAATCTCTCTTCCAGCAGCCAAAGAAACATAGGATGACAAACCAGACCTCTGACCTGCCTAAGTCACTCTACCCTCTTTGTTCTCTTCATTCTGCGGTGTCCCACTTTTGCAGAAAAATTGCTGGAGCACATAAACCAAAACTGCCAAGTTGATTGTTATCTTTCTTGTCTGGCAGTCCTGGGTGGTGCTCAACATCTTTATGCATCATTCATGGTCACTGGAGAACACTGAAGTAGAGCTGTCTGGCTTTTCTGGCAGATTATTAAATTTCCTCCCAGCAATTAAAAAATTAGAAGTGAAGATTACTCTTCACTTAACCACAGTTTTAAGTACAAGTGTCAGTTCATTAAAAATTTTCTTTTTTTGTCTAACACTCCTTTCTATTTCATGAAACCATAACAACCACCTGAGATTTGTAACACTAACACCTTGAAGCACAATCTGATTTGAAAATAGAAATTATGACACAAATATTTCTGTCCTTGTTCAGTCCTGTCCTGCCCTGACTTGTGTCTCTTTGCATCAAGAGCTGTTGACAAGAAGAAACAGGGTCTAATGGAAATTAGAACTGACTAGTGTTTTTTATTCTATTTGGTTGCTATAAATGCAACCTATTGCATACTCTGCTCTTTCTTTTGAAAATGTTCTGCCTATATAGCAAATTATTTAGTTTGTAAACAAAAAACTATATCATTATGATTAAATTGTAATGTAATATTAGTCTTATGATCATATGCAAATCTCTAATACAAATAGCAGTACCTTGTATTAAAAGCTACATAATTGATCTAAGAATCACATTTTATTCTGCTTGCAAAGCTATATTAAAAAAAGACCTAATCCAAACAATGAGCTGTATTGAAATAGAAAAAATACATGAGGCAGGACTGCCAAATTATTTATCTTTCATTAAGGGAGAAAATCACACATAATTATCTATGCTATATGAACACATTTGCTGCAAGTTGGCATGGAATTGAGCAGTAATAATCATAAAAAATGCAACCCACAACTAAGCTGAATCTAACTAGCTGTTATTAAGTAAATGCTAGAAAAGGGAATACTGAACAAGGAGAATATTCTCTAAATAGCACTACATTCTCCATAGCCAGAAAGGACTACTCATCATTTTGAAGAATAGGAGCAAAATTATATGCTTGGAACTTAATCAGTGAGTGGTTATAATGTACGTCTTTGTAGCTTTCCCATAAACAAATAACAATTGAGCTGCTTTTTAAATTGAAGGAGTTTGATGCTTTGAAATTAAGCAGGGCTGTGATGTTTTGTGGTTTTATTCAGACATTTTGGAATGATTAAATAGTAAGTATAGAAGGAAAACACAATATCTGAATTTACATTTTAAAATGTCCTTTACTTTTTTTCTTCCTAGTTAAAATCTGTTCAGTAGCTGATACAGCTGAGCAGCATGGGGTGACATCTACTATCATCCCTGAGCTTACAAACCTGTAATCAGGAATACAGTCACCTTAAGAACTGTCCATTACCTGTGATTAGTATAGGAGGTTTTAATTTTCTTCCCCATTACCAGTTCACTGGCAGCTATAAATATATACAAAGCTAGACATGTTTTGAACAGTTTCAGTAAAAGAGAAATTGCAGGGCTTTATACCCTTTCAGTGAGAGTCTATGCTGTAGCTCATAATAATAGAACAAAAACCTCACTCTGTACACTTTACAGACCAGAATACTAGTTCCATTAGATTAATATTTTAATATGTCTCTGTGTTTCAAAGTGAGATTGCAGAAATTGTTTAAATCTGTTGACATATAAAGTAATAACATGAAAAGCATTCACTGTTATTATCCTGATAGAAACTGTAAGTCCTTCAGGGGCTCTGAAACAGAATACCAGAAATTTAGAACCATTTAGTCAAATGATTCATTTCAATTAAAACCAAAGAAACTTTAAGATCTTAAAAGTTTGAGAGAGCTGTAAAACATGTTAGTGGAGTAAAATTCTTTGTAAAATTCAGTGATGCCTCTTTCTTACAATCAGTGGCTTAGTATTTTTTAATATAGTTGTCTGAGGATGGAATTTTCTCCAGTTAATATTATGCTTCTTTTTTTCTTTGTTGGGCAGATCCTTATTGAAGTAATGCATTTTACCCTTGGCTTCTCTGATGATGACTGAACACCTAAGATGAATATGAAAGAAAATTCTGTATTTTTAGTTGTTTGTTCTTCTTGTTGTTCCACTGTAATTTATTAAATGCATTTAATTCTATACTAGAGTTGATTTGGCCTTACATGCATAAAAATAAGTTTGTTGGAACCAAATCCTTTCTTTAAGTAAAACCTGGCAAAAATGTTTTAAATATGCTGTTTGACATTTTTAATATTCTGCTATACAATAAATTTTAGTTATAAAATAAAACATACTTCATAGTTTTGAAAGTTCTTTGTAATATGAAAAAATCCTTGCAATGTACTCCACATAGTACTCTCCATACAGTTAATCAGCTCTGAAAAACTGCCCATTTCTGTGACCAGGCCCAAAAGAATAAAGATTGTGTTATCCCAAATGTATTTTTTTTGTGCTAGTAGTCTTTTTAGAAGTAATTTCTCTTATGTTCTAGATACTTTATATATATGTAGTGGGTCAGAATGCAATAAACTAGGAATAATGAAGATTTTTTAAAATTATCAAAGTATATGAGCCATACTGCAAAATCTGGAAGCTTTCAAGAGCATGAGCCATTCCTACCAATTTGTACACAGCTACAAGCATTCATGTCAGCCCTCATCCAGGCAGTAGGGATTCAAAAAGATGGTTTGCAGGGAGGAGACAGATCCTGGGGAAGATAAAACAAGGTGATTTTACATTGCTTTACTACTTTCCTATGACTTAGATGATTATACGATTCACCATTATATTCCCTTGACAATTACAGCACATAGAGTGAGGGTTATGAATAGTTTGTGTCACTGCAGCTGTGCTCTAAGATGACTTTTCAGAGGGTTATGTGCAGCGTTGTTGCTGGTGTCTTATTTGGCACAGTTTGTGTTTTGGATTCCCTAAATCTTTATGCTCTGGGTCTGGATTATTCTGTGAGTGAAATCCTGCAGACCAAACATACATATCACTGATTATGCAGGTGTTCAGCGCACGAAGATGAAATCTGTGACACCGTGTATTAATTTTCAGCCTAGTTTCATGGTGACTTCTCCGAAGCAAGCTGACCAGGGTGCAATTAATAGTGAAATCTTGCTATCCCCAGCAGAGGTGTTTCCGCAATGCTGGCAGCTTCTGCCAGTACTATGGAATACTTGAATTCAGCTACTTTTGAGTCATGCATATAGCCGAAGAATACCATCTTTGGTTTTTTTTATTGGTTTGAGATATTACAGAATTTATATTGAATGCATAGAACAACACAAGTCTTTATCAGGGAACAAAGCGAAATCTGTTAATCTTGACCTCTGACCATAAATAAGAAACTTCAAAGGTAACTGTTACTGGCAGTCTATAGAAAGAGTAGTAGGAAGTCTTAAACATTTTTCTCCATCTTCCACGGGTCAGATTTTAGACAGACTTTGCTTATTCAGTTGTGCTTAAATGCAGCTTCTACAAGTTCTGCTGATTTTTTCAACATATTTATACTGGTTAGATGTATGAATGACCTTGTACCTTGATCAGAAGACAAACCGTATTCCTTTATCTGTGTTGCTCTGGCAGGAAAGACAATGCATATGAGCTGCTTTATACACCAGGTTCCTTGGTGAAGGCATATCAACAGACCTTAAAATCTTTTACAGCTGTTGATGGTATAACCATGCATGAATTAGGGGCAGGGTATGGGGAAAAGGGGAAGAAGGTGAGAGACACAGAGTAACATTGCTTCTGGAAGGTAAATCTAGGCAAATCTATTGGCCTGCAGAACACAGCAAAGTGGGCTTGTTTTTAAAGTTACTGCCATTGTGGTTCAGTCCTAGTCCTGTTATTCACATGTGAGGATTGTTTACTCCTGAGGATGCAATGGAGGACCTCTAATACAAAACAGAGAAATAGATTCTTTCATGTGGCTGCCTGACTCCAAACCCACCACTAAAACTGTCAGCCAGTACTTTCAGTGAACAAATTAACTTGGGCTTGTACAAATAAACACACAAAGTTCAGAGCAGTTCTGGTGGTTAATATGAACCATTTGGAGAAGTTCTTATCAAAAACAAAGTTGAAAAATATCTTCCCAGCAAATGCTGACTAAGGTTGAATGATATCTCATTCTAAATGCTTGTATTCTGGACAAGGATAAGGGATGAGATGGATTGTTGACAATCAGACCTTAATCCGAACCTCCATTTTTCAGCTCAAAATTTTATAATGCCTGTTACTCCACATCCAGGTTTAACACTGTTTGTAATACTTGTTTTATGTAAAGTTATATATTTTTAAGATCTTAATTAAGCTAAAGAGTATTAGAAAATTAATGCTTACCGTGGTTTTAAAGTCCTTCCTGGGAATTAGCCATAGAATGGTATTTTATTCCCCACATTAAACATACGATGTAGCGTCCTTTTCTGATTCAGCGTATAAGCTGTCATAAATAGGACCAACCAATCCAAACAAGTGTCTTTGCATTCTTTTGAGGAAAGATGCACTGCTGTGTGTGGAACTGGTAATTATTGCATGATCGAATTGCAAGGGACTGGCTGGCCTTGAATTTGGAGTGTCCCTTCTTCATGCAGTGTATACTGGAGAGACAGACAAATTCTTCTGGCTTTAGTTAATTAAGTAGTCAACTTGTTTTGAATAGGACGTTGAAATGAATTGAACAATTAAACCTGGTGTCCCCCCCCTTCCATTTGCAACATGACTTTACTGAAAAACACAATCTGGAAAGAGTAAATCCCAGCGTATTCTTCTTACTCCCTTTGCCTCTGGTGAACAAGGTTGCGAAACAGGATTGCATGCTTATTTTCACAAGTCCTGGGTTCTAAGCACTGGGCTAGACCGCTGTTGGTTAGTGTTAACTTAGGATACCATATTATTCATTTTTGAGTATGAAAATGCAATACATACCCAAGATTATTACTGCAACGTTAATGAGAATCAATAACTTCAAAAACACATTTTTTTGAAAAACAGACACAAACATAGAAAAGCAAAACCAGCATAACATCACTGGTTACTTCAGGCAGCAATTATGGGACCCTTGTATTAGTGTTCAAAAGGATCCTCTGGCAACACTACGAACATGAGATTTCTGCGATATTAGTTTCGTGCAAGAAAGAAGAGTCACACTCATGCTCTTCCAGACTACTTTTTCACTGGAGTTGCTGGAGAACAAGCTAATGATGAAATATTTGCAAACAATAGTTTCTGGCACAGTATTTGGAAGCTTAAGGATGTATACAGTAGACAAAATAACTGACAGAAAGTCAAATCATCTGTATCAAGGCATTACTATAAATTAGGACATAGGTAGCTTAAGAAGTACAAAATGAGTTAAGTACACATGGAACAAAATCTGAAAAATTAGTCCTGTTGACATTATCATTCTGCCTTTAACATGCAGTTTCAAATGGTAGGACCTACTTGCCTGCCACAAATCTTTGCAAAGACCCACTTAGTCTTTCTGAACCTGGAGAGGGTAAATTAACTGTCTACTAAGGTTTTGTCAGGACTGAGATACAACATTCCAATTTAATGTCATTCAAATGAAAATAAGTTCTGAAGACAGAAGTGTTTAGGGCAAGAATACAAATTCAGCTTTACTCCATAGACATGTCAATAAAGAAAAGTAAATCTACCAGAGGTGTAATTTTCTTATAAATTGGTACAAGATGTGGCTAAGGCAGAGGAATGATGAAAAGCTATACTTTGTCCCTGACTATGTGTGCTCATTGTGTGTCTCTGTGTCACAGCTTCTTGGTTTACTGCAAGGGGAAAAAAAATCTCTCCACAAACCAAAAGAACAAGATCTGTTCTCCTTGGAGTGTTCTTCTTAGTGAATACCAAAATAAAAATTTATACTTTCAGTCAATTAAAAAATAATATGGTTCTGGAAATAGCTGCATTAAAGAAATCAAGTCCACACTCAAATGAAACATTTCAAAACATGTAACACATGGATTTAGGCTGTTTAAGCAGTTTCTCTTAAACACTAATTTTGGTGAAAGCAGTATTGAGTAATGATATACCCTGCTAGTTAATGCTATTCTTATGTCTGCCCTGTCTATATCTCCCTCCCTCGAACACACAAGTCCAGCCTTGCCTTTATCACAAAGTTATGATGTGATGCACTGTTAAAAATAAAGCTGAACTTCCAAACTGCCCCAGCGTGCAAGTTGTCCATCTCTCCTCTCCTCCACTTCTGGGAAACATGTCTACTGAAGGAAGCACTTGAATACGTTACAGCTTAACTACCCGTTTAAATGCTATTAAAATTTTGTAAATGTTAACCATGTAACTAGACATGTGCATGAATACTAATGTTAATGGGAATCAACTTCTTTTGTCCGCTTTCCAGAGAGCACAGTGGTACACAGTCCCAGGAGGCTGATTCAGCAGACACAGGCTGAGGTTTTGAAGTGGCCTGCAAGTTAACAATGTGAGGACTCTAGTCAATAAAGAAAGTGCTTCCTGAGTTTGGTGTTACTAAAAAGCAATATCAACCTTCTGGGCCCCAAAATGCTGTGGACATGGTAAGGAAGCTCTCTCTATGGGTTGCCCTAAGATATATGATGTATTCACCTTGCAGGGGAGTTGTCTACAGTTTTTACTTTACTTCCTTTTGTGGTCAAGTCAGCTTTCTTCAGCTGGCACTGAAGCCTCAGCTTTGATTTTAATATATTTGAGAACAACAAAAGCTTAGCAAAAGACCAGCTCAGAAGATGATTTAGTGTGAGTCTGACATCACAAGGCTTTCTAGGCTTAGTGGAATACAAACATGAAAGTTGTGTACAGCCCCTGTGGATTTACACTCAAGCCATTGAAAAATTATCTCTCAAGAGGGGAATTTATATAATTTCTCAGTAACAGTTGGACTTTACTGCTGTCCCAAGACCCTCACAGAACTCTGAATGCCTCCTGTTGACACTAATATAGTCTGTCACCTCTCTGGCTTTGCATGGACGTAGTTGAGTTTATTGTGATGCTGTTCATTTCCACTGAGTTGGAAATAAGAAATCCACAAGGCTAGGTAAGGATACCTTTAAATGCTCATGATACTAACTTTTTCCTCTTTATATATTTTCACTTCTTCAGATGGCAGAATTTCAAAATGCTAGGGAAGAAATTAATGTTAATACAATTTGGAAATGAATAAATTCCTAAGCCTAATGATCTTTTCTCTCTATAGTCTTGTGTTTGCAAGAATTCTAAAATTACACCCTTTTGTAGGCTTTGCTGTCTTAAACGAGAAAGCACAACCTTTTCAAAACCTTTTCCAATCATTTCCCTTCAAAATAAAGGAACCACGACACACATCTGCTCTGACATACCAGATTCCAATTTAATGTCATTCAAATGGAGATAAGTGCTGAAGAAGAAGTGTTTAGAGCAAGAATACAAATTCAGCTTTACTATATATACATTCCACTTCTGTCTTTAAAACCTGGAACATGTCATTTATTTTAGCCCTTGACTCTTCAGAATTAAGTGCCACCTTTATTTGAAATATATGTAATCTCATTGAGAATAAACATTTAAGAAATTAGAAACTAATTTAGATCTTGCCCCCCCATCCTGTTTATACATTTATTTAAACTGACATTGCAGCCGAAGCACTCTTATTCTTAATCAAGCAGCAGTTTACTGTGTTGCTGTTTCTGGCATTTTCTAATCCATCAGCCTTGATAGGGTGCTAAAGATTCTGAATAGAAAACACATACAGCAAGTTTGGTACAGAATTTTCTGATAAAAATATGTAACATCTCTTACTGTGGCAATTTGAAAATGATTAAAATACAACCAGGAAAACCGAAAACTTTCATAGCTTCAATGCTTCCCTTGGAAGTTTATACATTATAGTTGGTAGGTCAGTGACCTTGTCTGAATGTCCTTTTAGGATTCTGTAGAAAAGTGCCGAAGGCAGTCATAATACCATCACTAGTTTCTTTCCATTCTGACAATGAAAAATATGTATGAAGAAGTTCTGTTTGGTCTGACTAACATGATTTTCTTCAGTAGTAACTAATTATCAGAATCCTAGGTTTGTTGGAAAGGAACATGGCTGGAAATCTGATAGATTGTACAGTAAACGACATCTTGTTTCTCCCTTTTTCTGGGATCAGTTTTGCTTATGATTCGTAGTAAAAGAGAAATACAAGATTCTAAGAGGTATTTGAACTCAAGGATTTAGGTTACACTTGTTCCTGAAATGTACTTCAGGTTAATGTAATGCAGTGTTACCTGGTATTAAAGTGTGTGACACAGCCCTGGTTTTCCTGACTTGTAGTCTGACTCAGGTACAAATAACGCCACATGACACGATGTGTGCATGTGTGTATGGAAGTGAACAGTGTGTGAAGAGCTCTGCTAGAATTTATAGTTAGTGTTATGACTTATTAAGTAAGACTTTCCAGACACAGACTTTTCAATTCTCACAAACGGGCATTTTAAAGAAACAGTTGGCACCTCTATTTTAATTCTTAGCTCAGATCTGCTGCTTTACAGAGCCTAAGAATGAGAGAATATGATTCAGATTTCTCATGGCAGTTTAACTGTATGTGTAGCATTATTTTTGGTGAGTGATTGGTGTCTCAGAATAAAAGCTAGCACCTGGTCCAGAGATCACGGAAGCCAATGAGAGTTTAGGGTATTTTTCTTTGGTGAATAATCTTTTCTGCTTTGTCTCAGGTTTACAGCACAAAAATAAGTTAATTTTGGTGAAAAAGATCAATATTCCATGAGCTCCCAAATACTAGCATCTGGCCTAGACCCTTTGTTAGTTTTCACAGCATATCCATTTAGAGGTTGCGCCTCTGTACGGTATCTGAAATGACTACATCTGAACTAGGATTTTGGAGGGAATGTATGTGAAAAATGAAGTGTACAGAAAAGCTTGGAAACATACACTGCTGCTTGAAATTTGCTATGATTCATAATTGTTAAATATCCTCCGTCAGCATTTCTTTAAAGTGACTTCATGTCAGTGATCACAGAGAAAATATTTTCTTTTTTATTTTTTTTAACATTCTGCAAGGCATTAAACCAATTTTTTTAGGAAAGAGATGAAGAAGTTGTGTTATTAAGATATCTTAGAACATTTCAAGAAGCAGTGCTGAGAGCTGCAATGCCAGCTCAGTCAAACCTCCGATATTTGCTGTTATCTCCATGCATGTTTACAGCAGCTGACATATGAAAAAGCTTGGAAATAATTTGAGCTTTCAGGCAATGAAACAAGCCCATTTTGGATCTGAATCTGGCTGTCAAGTCACTTCATTGGGTTAATCTGACACAAAATGAAAGCACACAAATGAAAGAAAGTTTTGGCAAGCCTGAAAATATGGGCATGTGTCTGCAAGGCGAGTGATTAGCTTAGTGGTGTCCTTTCAAAAACCACCCAGGAATCCCTTCCCCCACCCATACAGAAACTAGTCCTTTTTGTTCTTCAAATGTTTATTTATAGGATTATAATGGGGGAATGGAGAGGAAAGGGCTTGGGACTTTGATGATAGTGAAGGTCTGTACACCCCAAAGGTGGTAAAGGAGATAAGCATTATAGGATTAAAAGGGTATGACAAATTTGTGTTTCAATTTGGGACACCATTTCAGCCTGAGATTTCCCTCTGGCTGTCAAAGTAGAAGATTTAACTAATACATTCTACAAAAGGAAAAATCAGGAAAGGTGGGAGTTTTTTCACTGACACATGATTGATTGCCTTTGGAAAACAAAGGAGGGAATCATGTGCTAGGGGGTGGTACTGCTCCTCGTCAAATGTCTTGTGGTCTCATGTTTTACACTATTGTTTACTTTTACACAGTGGCTCTCAGGCAAGGGTGCACAGAACAATGTAGAGCAAGAAGGAGGTGAAAACATATTTGGGGGTTTGGCCCAGATTCGGTACAAAGCTTCTTGCTAGCGATGAAATAGACTTTCTGCTCAATATCTTGGTTATTGTTCGAAAAGAGCAGAAAAGAAGAAAAGGAGAAGTGACACGTGAAAACATATAGCAGGATATAAAGAAGACCAGGAAGTTTAAAAAATGAAGGCTGAAAACATCAGCTTAGTAACCTTAGTTATTCTCTTGTTTCACGGTGACTATGAATGGCCACAGGAGGGGCCAATGGTCCGCGTTTCTTTAGAGCAAAACAATGCCCTCTTCCTGAGTTATGGGCACTGAACATCAATCTTGCTGCGACATTGTGTTCATATCACACCTACTGCAGCAAGAAGCTGCTGAGCTAGAGCAGAGTTTGTGAACAAACTTGCCTGTATTTGACAAGGTGAATTATTGCATGTAAGCTGCGGCCAGGTTTTAGAAAAACAAGACACACAAGAAATACCCTGTATTACATGTACTCTATTTCCAATGCCTGCTAAGAAAGGAGGCACATATTATGGGCTGTAGCTGTTGCCAGTGGGATCCATGGACAGTATACACCTGACCTCACCGCTGACGAGCCTGGCTACTTGTCCTTCAGTATCATAGGCAGAGACAGTGGGAAGAAGCAAGACAGCAGTGTAGATGCGCTTTTCCCCCTAAGGATGCTTGCCCAGCTTGCATGGAAATGCAAGCAGACAACTTCGAGAGGTTACTCTCCCAAGCTCTGGTTTTACAGCAGAGACAAACGGTTTTTTGTCCCTTACACAATTTATGTTGTTAGCCACAAGAAAAGTCGAGGCAGATTCTAGGAAAGGGCTTTAAAAAAAAAAATCACTCAGTTTGTTTTACTCTGAATCATGGCATGTCCACATGCAACTAATGGCTAATTAAAAATTAGAATAGTAAGCAAAGTCTTCTGTCTTATTCTGAAAAAAAAAAAAATTGTATTTTGTCCCCCATTGAACAAAACATTTCAGATTGTTATTAAATTCTAGAAACATTTTCCAGACTTTCAGTTTATGGGTGTAGCGGGAAAGGAAATAGGCTAAGTAGAGTTTCTTGATTGGTCACCAGTTCTACCTAAAAATTAGGTTAACTTTTATGTTTACTAATTTAGTTATCAGGGCGTATTACCTTACCACACTACTACAGAGCCCATTGCAGACCTTCATCCATTCTCTGGTTTATGTGGCACACCATAATTTTGCTTAGAGGGACATACCTTGTAAGATTCATTTAAAGATTTGACCCTAGCCATAGGATATAGTACAGCAGAAACCATGATCATAAAAGAAAACAATAGCATGTCCATTGTTACAGTACTTACAGCACAAAACCACACCTAAAAGATTAAATACAAATGAATATACCTCCCTGAACACACCACATAGAAATAATTGGATGGAGGTATTGCAGGAGAGGTATGCTATTTTTTTATCTGCTCTTCCTTCAGATGTTTTTCTGCTTGCTTTTCTTTGTTCTCTGCACCTGGGTGTCTTGCTCTCTTTGTCTTCTGTTTCATCTCACTTCCCTTGCTGGGTGAAAGTGGGTGGGGAAAGATCGGAGGAATAAATAAGCGGTTTCACTTTCCATGAGCATTGCATTGTGTCCTGGCAGGGCATTTCACTGGCTTTTTCCAGAGTTTTTGATCTCTTCTTAGTAATATCCTTTAGAGAGGAAGTGAACTGTTACCCACAACAAGGAAAAAAGCATTTCAAAACACTATATCCCGACTGTGAATTTCACTTTGCCTATGAATGTTCTGTATGCAGCCTTCCTGAGGAGATTTTGTAGTGGTTGTATGGGATTTCTTTGTTTTTGAGAAGTGGAGTGAAATACCTGGAATGGGAGCCCTAACACATGGTTGACATTTTCTGAAATTTCTACACCTATGTGTCAATCAAGTTCACTAATATTTCTGAGAGTTTTATTGTTGACATAGAGTCTGTCAGAATAAACATCAGGCAGGGCTGTGAACATATAAGTGAAAGAGAAACAGGGACAAGTAACGGCAGAATAAGCCTATAACAAGAGGTGTGAACTGGTTGCATCTAAGACCCTGAGAGAAGGACTTAACTTCCATCTTATTATTTTTAAAATAGAAAACCTATGCTTTACTTTCTCTGTTTTTAATGGAAAGATTTGTATTCTGTTTTACGGTCAATAATGATATAAAACAATAAATATTTTAAATTCCATTTTCTATAACATTTCTTAGAAAACTTGTTATCTTGGCTGATTTTGGAAATATTTTATAAAATTACCTATGGGGTTTGCAAACTTCAAGCACCAGGAAGTCAGCTTGCTTTTTTATCAAAACAAGTGTTTTGATGTTGTGTTCTGAAACTCCCTTTTGCAAGAAACAGGGACTAGTAAATGCTAGGCTGATTACTGCCTTTGGAACAGGAGTGTAAAAATCACTCAAGCTCTATTCTGTACTTAGCAGAAGAGTTACTTGGAGACTCTGATCCGTAAGCCAAGTTGACATGGATGGCTCCATGTCAAAAATCAGAAACTAACTGGCTATAGTGTGCTTTCAGTTCTCAACCTGAGACAGCACCAGGAAGATGTGTGCAGCTTTGCATGTGAATAGGATAAATAAATTAGTGCACTAAGGCATCCCTGTCAGCTCTTGAAAGCTGTACTGTAAACAGAAGTATTTGTCGAGGAAGAATACATTTTTAAATGCTCTTAGAATTGCTGGACTGGAAAGGCTTCACAGGGTAAGAGAATGGGGAGCCTTGGAGGGGTGTAACATAAACAGGTGTCACTTTCATATGTCTTCAAATTCACACTTCAGTAACCTTATTTTCTGATAAGCTTGTGACCCTAATGTAAATAAAAAGCTAGGCTCAAAGTCAAATTCTTGACTAATGTCTTAGTTACATCAGTTAATTTTACCTTCTTCAGTGACAAAATAAATTAATATCTCTGAAATCAGTACATTTTCAATCTAGCAATTTATTCTTTTGACTGACTCTGAAGCTAAATCTGACAATTTATGTCAACATACTACCAGGGGAAATGGGTGTTAAAAAAACAATCAGAAAACAAATACACAATCAGAAAACAAAACTACAGCAACATGCACCCATTGTTATTAACACACAAAATACCAAGGCTAAAGTGACTTCCCTATCTGCAACTAAACCCAGTAAAGGAATTTCAACAATCAGCTATGGCTATAGTGAGATGTCAACCCCTCTGTCAAACATCCTCTCATATTCCATCTATACTGACTTCGCTTCCATGTCAAAGCTGTTACACTGTGACCTGCACAACAGAAGCGTGCATATGTACAGAGGGCTTTCCTGTGTGCTGATACACGGATTTTGCCAGCAGCATTTGCTCTTGCTCCAGGGCAAAGGACTCCTGTGAGGTCTCTGTCCTCTGGAGAGTCTCTCCACTGGACTCTTCCAACAGTAAAACTTTACTTGCTTCTGGATGCCAGAGCAAAATGCAGCAGTTAAAGAATGGAGCCTAGAGAAATTTGTATCGCCTTAAGGTTTAAATGGCCTGAGTATCTGTCTTTTATGTACAATTTGTGCAAAGCCCTACAGTTGTTATTACAGCTCAGAGTCTTATACCAGCTATATCAGGAATGAAGGAAAATTGGGAATGCATGGCTTAGGGCAAGATTTAGCGTGTGTTGGAGAGTGACGATTTATGCCTTGGACACCCTCCACTTCACTGGCACACTGTCAAAACACCAAGGGTTTCCATCCACAAGGGTAGGAGAAGGGAAAAAAGTGTCTTCAGATTCACTTTGTAGTCAATTTATTAAATGTCTCTTCTTATAAAGAATACATAAACAAGGCTGGAATCAGGGTATTCATACAACAAGAGAAAAGGCAGTTTAGCTTTCATCATCCCTTCAGAGATGCAATGGTAAAAAACCAGTTACTCTTGTTGTGACGACCTTGTGCTCTTCTCAGGCCTCCGCTGGATGAACTTAAGCATGTTAGAGCACTTAAATTTACACTTACTGTCTCTGCTGCCTCCAGGCCAAATCCTTCTTCTGATACACCTTCTCCTTTTACCATGAGATTGTGCCAAATTATTCTAGCAAGGATGTGACACAAGTTTGCAAATCATAGTAAAAGTGACAAAACATTTTAAATTTTAATATTATTTTATATTCAGCAAGCAAGGGTTTCTAAGTGAAACTAATAGGATAACAGCAGGCATTTTATTTTTCCTTCTATGGGGCAGAGAACGAATTCCACTAAAGTCTATGTATGGAATAGATACAAAGGTTTTGCTGTTGACTTTAACTTACCTGTTCACGTGGAATATGATTTAATACCCTTAAACAGGAAACATAAAATGAGTGAAGCTAGAAATCTAGTTTAAAGAGGACAAAATGTACCATTCCAGATTTTCTTCTTACCATATATCTGATTTGTATTGAAGTTAATATGAGACAATGTTTGCTGATGCCAGACCAGTGAACATCATTGTATGAAAATCTAATACTATGTAATGTCAGTTAATAAGATGGGAACATTGCATTGTGTTAGACTTCCTCCCAGGGAAAGTCACATCACATTTTATTAATGTCTAAGAGGATGTTGCACAACCATGCAGCTGCACTGTCTTCTGTGCCCAGGCCGCAGTTTGCGTCTCACACACATGATTCTTCAGACATGTTTGCACAACATGTGCTGTTTAGCACCAATTCAACTACTGCAGCAAGAAATCAGAAGTGCATGTAATTTGCTGAGTGCAGACTCCAGATAAAAGGGTCAGCCAGATTACACAAGAAATACAGTACGGAGAGAACTTCAGAGGAAATATCCTGTCTCAGACAGCAGGGAAACTTTACCTACCATCAATTTTGTGTTCTCTGTACATTATTAAGGTTTATTTATTATACTTAATGTCAACTAAATACATTCCTTTTCCATCAGGACTATCTCATAGGAGACGTTGCAGTCTGGCTAGTGTCCCCTGATAGTACAAAGTGTTTGATATTGACGAGCTATATATGTTTCAGACAGATAGTAAATACCATTGAAAGTGCTAAAGGTAGTGTTCATAAGGATAACATCTGTATCCTAGCTTGTGGTAAAAGCCACAGAGACCTCTTTTCACTCAGGAATTCTCTAAATGTATATACATATACACAAAATATAACAAGATCTTCCAAATTTTCTATTCAGGGGAACCTTGATTTTCAAGCTGAATCTTTTGATCAGTGGATCAGTAGATCTCCTTGTGTCTGACTTGGTGTGGCAAGAGCATGCCCTGCTTCTCTGGTCTTTATGTCATCCGGATGAGGGATGTGGTAGAAAAATACTGACATCTGTCCTGTGGACCTGGATCTGGAGACACTAAGGGGAAGGAAGGGAGTGGGGTGGTATAGCTCACATCAGGATCCAGGAATCTAGACAGAGTGCTGCATACAGATATGAGATATTGGATTAGCAACTGTGTTTTCTGTCATGCCCCTATCCAGCGCTCTTTTTCACTGTCCTGTCTATTCTTGTTATGAGGTCCATTTATTCAAAGTCTTCTCTTTTTATGCACATAGATGAGTAACAGGCAGGCGGTTTTCAATCCCAGTGCATTTTCTATAGCACAGTGAATGCTGAAGTTGTCAGCATGGAAGTGTGCATACATGCTGGCTATTCCCATTACTAGGTTAAAACGTTCATGCTGGAGAGATGCCTTGGGAATCAGAGATTTTACACATATATGGAGAGAGATATTTTACCACTACTTCAGAAAGGAGGTGATTCTGGAAATTGTTTTCAGGGACATACACCCATGACTGCAGGGTAGAGATATACTCACAGAGCCCTTATTAAAATTTCTCTATGGAAAGATCTCTCAGCAGCCTCTTAAGATATATAGCACTATTAGCATGTGACCTAATGGGAGACAATATACTGAGTGTACAGGATATAGCTCTGAAGGGGACAGAGTCTGGTCATTATGTCTCATATCCACAGTTTCATGAAAAATATGAGTATCTGCTTAATTTATTGCAACCTAAATTTAGGATTTTAATCTTTTTAACATTAAAAAAGAAAAATCCCCTTTGACTGACTCATTTTCTGTAAGAAGAAACTCATTCCCAGGGGCAAATCTTGAATGCAGACTTCGTCTGGAGAAAATTGTATCTCATAGTTGCAAGATTCTCAAAATAAAGCCTTGTAACAGTAAGTCTGACAGGCCTTTAACTACGGCTCAGTGGTGCTGCCAAATGCAACTAACACACATTGCTGCTTTCCTGTGGCAGTAAAATTGATGCTTTAAATGAGTCTTACAACAGGATTTCTCTGCTAATTGCAGAAGTAGATAACATGTGCCTTGAGGAGCCATTATTCATTTGACAGTAATTTTTCTTAAACTCTAAGTGGCATTTTGTTTCACTGGTGCTCAAGTGCCTGATATTCCCACAAGAAATGTTAAAACTCTTCCATTAAGGAAAGCACTGGCTTGTGGATTCTGGCTTTTAGAACAGAAATCACCTGAGGTGGTGTGTGTTTGGCTTCTTTTAATCAATGGGTTTCATATGCAGAAGCAAATACCAGAACTTCCTTTCAGAGCCCTTTTTTCTTCTTTCAGAATATTTCCTGTCCTATAAGCATATGGTGTTATTTAGCCCGGACAAAGTATTTCAAATACAGAAAGTAAAACCAACCATGTTAATTTTTTAAAAAGTTAATTTTGTCAAAGAAAGAAAGGTGATACCTTGATGAAAAATTACCATAAATGTTACTCTACCAATAGGATGCTTTTTACTGGGCTGTTGGATCCCAGGAGGAGCCAGACCAGCTATCTTGGCTTCTCAAGGCTTTCTTAGCAGTAGAAGAATCCTATGTGGTGTGGGGTGCTACCTCAGCTCTCAAAAAGAAACTCAGGTTTTCTGCCATTGATTTCTGGGCTCCTGAGTTGTCATTGCCCAAAAGCGATCTGCCAGACCAAACTGATGCAGATGACATATTCCGTCCCCCATCCTTTTAATATGTTTTACACCATCGCTTGTGTGACTTGAGCTTTTACTTCATATATGTTAATATGAAATTTAGGTTCACTGTAGATTGCTTGCTCAGCTCAGGAGAGCTTGGATTTCTAAGCAATTAAGCAAGCAGATAGAACATTAAAAGCCTAAATGTGCTTTAAAATCCAGCTAACAGAGACAATTTTTAAATTTTGTCTCCCCAATAAAAAAAGGAGAGGACTTAATCTGAGAGAGGCATAGAGCTGAGTACAAACTGTCAATGATTTTGTGAAATACTGAACTGCTCTTCTATCAAGAGCATGAGATGTGTGTAATAAAATTAAGATTAATCATAAATGACAGTTCAGTAGATTAGGAAAGAGAAAACTTGCACAAGAAAGCACTACATGGGAATTAAAAGTTACATAAAAGAAAAGGAATTTGAGACAGCAGCCACTGTCTCTTCATAAAAAGTGCTTTATTGTTTGATCTGCTAGCCAATTTAAAATATACGCTTATATTAACACTTGAACCATTGCTTAAGATGTCATAGGGAAAAACTCTTACATACTATAATTAATGTCATTAACATGAAGAATGATTAAATTGTCTTCAATACAGCTCTAGAGAGAAATTTAATAGTTTATAGTTTTGAATAGTGAACAGTAAAATGCTGCATTTCAGGGCTTTTGCAGAAAATATTATTAATTGGAAATATAACCATAAGATTTCATGTGGCAACACCCCCTGTCTGAAATCAAGACTAATTAGATAATGATTACTTACAAGAACAACAGGCAATTAAAAATAGATTCAATTTTTTTTGCTACATCACATCAAATAAAATCTTCATGTTGGAATGTCTCTATCAATGTCAGTTAATCATTAGAATTAGAAGTTTGAAAACCAAACATGGTATGAAAACCTCTGAAACAGGCTTTATCTTAAAGTAGTATTTCTATGAAAGAAAAGTAGCTGTTAAGGTGAGTAACAAGTCCTTTGCTTGCTTGAAGTTGCCAGAAAAAAAATATACACACTAATGAATGTGGTGAGAAATAAATATACTTGATTTAGAAGAAAGCAAGTTGCTAAACTCAGATTTACATAGGTCCATGCAAGGATGATGAGGACAAAGACAAAGGTAGGGAAACCTGGGGAAAAACACTACTATCTTGCACTCTAAAGTCTAAGCTTTCACCTAATTGAAGAGAAATTCAGAATATGTGTCTCAGAAATCTCAATAAAAGAAATTATGGGAAAATGTGCTTTAAAGCCTGACTTGGCAGATGAGTGTCTAGATGTGTCCTGCATCTGTTTAATCTGCCTTTTACAATGACACCTGGCAATTGAACCCAAAGTCCTCTTTGGTGCAAGGTGCCGTACAATATGAACAGAAGGATGGCCCTTGTCTGAGAAAGCTCACAACCGGAGCATAAAAGAATAGAAGCTCCAGGTTACCAGCTCGAGTGTATTATGCTAGACTGACAAAAGATTAGGGCTGCTTTAGTGTGAAGTTTCATAGTTTTGGCTACTGCAATATCTGCTGGAATCAACAGTCATGAAAGACAAGAATAGCTAGTATGAGAAATGTTAAAAACCTAAAAGATGGTCTCTTTGGCAATATGTCAAGGAGATCTTTAAAATTAGCACAGCATCTGCTGAATGGAAACAAACATCTATAAATTCACTTCCTTCTGGAAGCCATGCCCCTTCCTCTGGGCAACAGAGGAAGTATCTGCTTGAATTTTCAGAGACAAAATCCCCTCCTGGACTGTATTTTGCCTCCAAAAGTCAAAGGAAAGAACAACAACAAAAAGCAAAGAAACCTGGAATATCCTCCTTTTACAAAGAATCTCAAATTTGTCACATAATGAGTGAATGCTGTTATAAATGTTGAAATATTGGGCAAAAGCGTGTTACAATCTGGTTATGTTTTGTGGGTCTCCTAGGCTTTCCTGGGACTACTTAGGCATTTTGAGGAAAAGAGTCAAAGCAATATATATGTTGCATAGCTCCATAAAACTTAAGAATAATATAGTCATTTAGCTGCTAAGCCTTGTCAAGACTGATGAGGTTCTAGATGGGCTAAGAAATAAAATGACTGATCAAAATTATATGACAACAAAACAGATCCAATATTGATCACACATGCAAACACCATGAGTGACTTCCCTGCTACCTATATGCTTTTGTTGTCCATCTGAGAGGGGTTAGTAAGGATAGATACAGTGATAAAGCGGTGCTCAAATGTTGTGAGAGTCGTACAACATGCTGTCTAATATAGAATAATGTAATGTTCAAAATAAATTTAAATTTTACTGTAGCATAGACATGATTTTCAAGATGTGTATTTACAGACACTAAATGCCATGTAGTTCCATGAAAGTGTCAGATTAATGATCAAAAAGGCTTTGAGGTCAAAAACGAAAAGTTGGAAATTGTTAGGAAAGAATTAAGCAAAACAGAGGGCTTAATTTTACCAGCTGTTTCTTCAATAGCGTGCATAGTTCTGATCTCCTCATCTTAAAAGCAAAGATACTGCAGAGCTATAGTGTAAGTAAGGAAACTTCAGAAAGGGATGACAAGGAAGATCAAAGGTACCAAGCAGCTCTGTCTGAGCCAGGGGTCTAGCAGAGTAAACTAGGACTCTCCAACCTCAGTTACAATGATTTCAGAACACAGGTCCACAAATCATGTCATGGAGGAAGTGAATTGATTTTCTCACTATCTCCAGGACATGCTCATAGGAGGCTAGTTCAAAACAAATGAAGAAGGTGGAGCCTAATCAAAGAGATACCAAGCTGTGCTCTCTGCCAAAGTCTGTTGTGGGGGCTTAAAGCTCACATGTAGGAACGAAAAGGCAGACTGGACAAGTTCTTGAAAGGTAAAATACATTCAGAAACTTGGGATTCACATATGGTTACAAAATATATGTACTCCAAATATCTCAGACAGTCCTCTGTTCTGAATATTGAAGTTTGAAGCAAGTTACGTTAGGAAGGGAATCACATGGTTAGCCATTTCTCATTCTTTCTAAGCCATTTACGCACAGATGAAACTGCAGGCAGGAAACTGCACAATACGGACCTTTGGACAAACATAATACAGCTGCTGTGTTATAAAACTACAGCTAAAATTACTACAGATTAAATAACAATTCCATCATAAAACTGAGAAGATGTAATACTAAATTATATATCTTAAATATTCTTTGAAAAATTCAGTACCTCAATTCATTACTATTGCTTCCTTCTCAAGCTTGTATTTCACTAATTCAGGAAAGCAAACCCAAACATCAGCCATCAAATACTTCCACAGGGTCCAGGCTGAACAACATTAGCAAAATTTGTATATGACACTAGAGAGGTGTGCAAATTATTGTTGTATATGACTGGACTTTTTAATTTTCCATTCTTTTATATGTAATCAGGTGAAGAATGATAAAGTTAAGATGTTACTAAATTTTTCCTTCCCTATGATAAAAATGCTGCAACTTGAAAAATCAAGTGGATGCTCATTAAGTGTCTGAGTCCTTAATTCTTTCAGACAAATTGAACAATCTCATCAATATATTCTCCTTTAGTGGAACCTAAGAATACACAAAATTATTTCATTCAGCTCCATAATGGCATTTGCTAAAATTAACACAGCAATGATTTTTTATTCTTTTCTATTTTTTGTTCATGAGTTCATATTTTTAAATTGATATTTAAAAAAAAAAAGATAAACTTTATGGCATCATTAAGTGCTGTAGTATTGACATAGATATTGCATTTCCAGCTATATTCTCCTCACTTTTTTATTGTAATATTCTGATAGACTACCTTTTTGGAAACTGTAGTGTGAAGTTAATGTGGTTTTAGTTGGTGTGTGTTCAATGGATAACTCAAACATGTAAAACTTTTCTTATGCCTAATGTGCTGTCACTTTTTTCGTACTCAAGTGAAACAGAAACAGCTTGAACTTTGAAGTTCCATCTTTCTGATGTCCTGTGTGCTAAAAGCATATGCTGACATTAATTTTGATTAAATATGACTTCTGAACCCTCATGCTTCTATTATTCTTAGCAAGGCGGCTCCCACCTGCACTTTTTCTGAAAGGCATCAGCATGTGCACATTAAAGTTTTACATTGCTTTAGTTCCCCTCTACACAGGGAGCCACTTTCCAAGTGGAGGTTAGGAATCTGTTTATGTATAATATTGAATTCATTCCTCTGATTTATCCCCTTGGCCCCTGAAGTGAGAGAGCATTAATTTTTAATGCAAGCAACTAGAGAATGGAGCATGGCAAGGGTTTTTTTTTATGTGAACTTTTGTGTAAAAAAAAAAAAAAGACCAAATAAAACCATGTTACTTTGCCTTCAGACTTGTATGCTTTCCGTTTTGAATCACTAAAACTTAAAGGAGACTAATATTTACAATTCACCCTGTCTTAGCTCTAAAATGTGGAATTTTTCCCCTTCTGCAATATTTCTGTAGCACTTCAGTTTATGTATATTAATTAATTTAAACCAGTGGAACAGCACTGAAATTTCTTATACACCAGGATTCTGGATACTTGCCCCCATCCCCCATCACACAGATAGCAGACTACATCCAGAAACCAGCGATGAATTCTGCATCAAGATAAATGGAACACCCCACAAGCATCCTTCTGCTATGGGGTATGGAGAGGAGCAAAATGTGCTAGAAAAGCCCTGAACTTCTGGAAAGGGAAATGCAGAAGCTTATATGCATGTTTCTTCCAGGAGACATCTCTGCACTGCCTGATATGCATGTGACTGAAGTGTGACATCTTAGAAAGTCCTCATTTCTTGTATGCTAAAGAAAACTAGTTAGGAGTCACTGCCATTCATCTCCATTAATCTTTAATTCCTTTTGAAATACTGTAAACCCAAAGTCCAAACTAAATGAGTATGGATTGTAACAGAACAACTGGAAGCTGTTCTTAAAGGGAGATAAAAACAGGGATGTCAGTCTTCCCTCTATATATCCACTCCTCCCAGAACACTTCCCTTGTTTTCCTGGTCCTCAAAATTTACGTAATTTCAGTGATCTTTGCAATACTAAGGTCTTATCACTGGATCCATGTTTTGTACTCTGCCAACATAGCTGAAGCTCTCATTTCTACTTCACAAAATATTGTAAGACACAAAAAGGACTTTCCGGTGTAATAGGAGAACCCAAAATTTTGCTAATTTTCATTTAAATGTAGTTTGCAAAAAAAAAAAATATTCATTTTGATGTTGTAAATCACCAGTGCCAACTTATTTGGAGTAATTTAATCTAAACATTGAGATGATTGCAGAAAGTGGAAAAAAATCAAAACATTTCACTCCAATATGATTAAAAAAATTGATCTCACTGAATTGTTTTGTTTCCTTTTTTTCTTCTGTAAAGTACTTGATCTGAATAATAACAGGTTGTAGAAAGTTTTGCTTTTGATAGAATGGTATCATCTGATGGGAAAACATCTAAAATTTTCAGCCAATTCCAATTCCTTTGAAAATATATATGAGCAATTTAAATATAACATACAATAAAAATTATCTCATATTGAAGTCATCTAATATAGCTAAATTATAAATCCTATGGGAAGTTCACACTATGTGAAGTATGGACACTGCCAGATATTCAACATTTGTACTCCTGTGATCAAGACCAAAAACTGTTTGTGTCCAGGATCTCATCTCCTGTTCTTTGTTGTATAACTTATTCCTTCATTATGAGATAGGTGTGAAACATGGTTGCATTTCCACAGTGCCTGCAGGGAGAAATAATAATTTAATCAGGCTACAACACAGAAGTCAAACTAATGAGAAAGTTTTTTTGTTCTTAAAACTATAGGGTTGATCATACATTTTGTTCAGCCTGGCAAGCAGGAATTGATCGAAAAGACCACTTGTGCACATAGAATCTTATACTATTTTTGTCATTAGTGTATTTAATTTAAGATGAATAATAAAAACTTAGCTGACACGCTAAATCAGGCTGAACTTATATAGTGTAATAATATATGAAATTAAAGTACCTCATAAAAGTTGTTTTGTTATAATTATATCACCTTTCTCTGGATTAATTTTTTCTCACTTAATTGAGGTGAGATGTCCCGTTGTCTTCCACCCAGCTACTATTTGTATTAATGGAAATACGGTTTGATTTAGTGTTAAAACAGAAATGCCAGCAATTAAAATGAAGCAATTTCAGAACAATTAGTGCCACATCATGAAACCTGAAACCTAAGAAATTATATGATTAGACATACTGAGTCAAAGCCGTCAACAAGCTGGCTCAGTTTATGTTTAGAGTAAAATTATTATTACATGCTGATGAACAATTCATCACACTAGCAGATGAAGGACTTTTATAGAATTTTAACATTTGAGTACGTTAGTATCATAAGCTTTCTTATGCAAGAGTTAGGTAAGATTAAAAAAAGAGCTTCTGTTAAGTAACTGTCCTCCAAACACCTGTTATTTAATGAGGCACATGGCATCAAGCTGTAATTTATATTCTTAAAGGATGAAGGGATTCTTCAATTAGCAAGTTATCAAAATGCAAAGGATTAGCTTTATAAGCAATTTGTGTTGCAAAGAGCAGTTGTAACACAGATGTGGGCTTTCTGCAAACCACTTTAGGAACGATCACCTTAATGGTTTCTAAGTCCTTTTGTAACATTGTTGGAAAACTATTATTATCTTTCTGTTCTACCTATCTATCATTAACTTTCTCTTTAGTGAGTCTCATTTAAATCTCACTGAGCTGGGGCCTGTTTTCAGAGCTGATTTATGATTGTACTCAACAGAACCAATCAGCAACTCACAGGTCAGTGCTTACCAGGGCTTGCACTGAATGATCAGAACAACCACCCCTACCAGTGAACAAAAAACTCATCTGCAGGGACTTCCCAGTAATGTTTCAAGTTAGGGAAATTGTCCTTATTATACTGCTATAAGAACTGCAGTTAAAACTGGCATTATGCCCTGAAAGTAATTTTTTAAAATCTCTCAGAAATATGCTTGGATTGTCAGCCCACAGCATCATCAAAAGGTGAAATTAGGGATGTAATGCTGACACAGCCCTCAAATCTTCCTAGCTTTGTGTGGAAGGAGGTGAAGAATGACAAATATCAAACCAATATTCTTGTTCTTTTGTTACGCTCCATTAAAATTACAAGTTACTTAGTTTTGTGTAGATGGCAGACTTCATTCTGTGGAACTTTCAAGTTGGTTTCTCTGCCCATTTTTACTCTGGACTTATTAACAAAGAACTTTTCCCAGTCAATGTACATGTAGGTACCCTTCTCTTGAAAGAATTTTTCTTGATTTTTCCAAGGGTCCTCTGGGTCAAGGTGTTAGCGTCTTGTTGGTTGACCTCCTTTCTGATCAGGGTCAGGAAACTGTCCAGGCCAGTGACAACATGCCCAATAACAAAAATAGAAAGCTTTCAGAGACTCTCAGCAGTACTAGCCTTTCAAAAAAAGTTGCAGGCATCATAATAAAAAAAAAATAAGAATTCGAACAATTCATAATAAATAGCAGGAAAGTATGTAATAAAAACACAAAGAGCCACAGAAGTGACTCTTCAAATAAGGGTGAAGTCAGGGAAATATATCTAAGACAATTCTCAGGAAAACAACATGGGGGAAAACAGCCCTACACCAACACAAATATCTGTCACTGATGTTAAGAAATGCAGCCTTGCAAATATAGTATGAAACACAATACTGGTCTGTTATTTCCAGGTGATACATAGCTAGCTTCCAGGTACACAAATGTTCATTTTTGTCAATCTGAAAATCAGTTTGGAAAGCAAAACTGTGTGGTTGTGGTTTATTTAGTCCAGATGAATTTTCACTTATGCAATCCTGTTACTTTGCAATTGTGCCCTCAATGGCAATTGAGAGATCTCAGTTTGGGAACTTTGCAATGTTAACTTTGTTACATCATAATTTTTTAGTGACAGCAAGAAAAGGAAATAAACTTAGTCTGCTGATACAAAACCCACAAAAAGTGAATAAACTGGTGGTATTTTATTGTATAATTTTTCATGGAGCAATTACACCAATTAAAGTAGAATTTTATTACCTGGCTAGCACACAAAGACATGAAAAAGCTGCTTGATGTTAACAGCAGTGATAAAACTTGGGCCTAGGACTGGGTTCACACAGAAGTCTTATGGATCCCACTGGCTCCAGGTGCTATAGATAGATGATTTCTCAGTAATGTTCACTTCACTTTGCTTTTTGCCACCAAGACACAACGCTGCATTGTCAGAGAAAAGTGTCCTGTTACTGTACCAACTCCAGCAGGAATGTGACACGCTGATGTTATATGTATAGACAGGAGTCAATAAAAGGGCAGGGGATGTATGAACTTTGAATTCATGAAAAGAATGGAGGTGTAATGGGGTGAAATCTGAAGCATTAATTCCAGATGCCCCTTTGAGTACAGAAGGCAATATACTCAGAGATGGAAGTGGAAATAACACCAGGTTTCTGCAACATCACTGGAAAATTGTCATCTGGCTAATCCTTAAGATGGATAGATTAATAGTATCTGTTTCATGAATGCCTGCATACTTGGATGAAGAAAATTGCATAAATACTCACTTATTTTTACTAGTGCTGAAACATTGCAACTGAAGGGAAAAGAGACTTCAAAAAGTTCCTGGTACATTTCCTTCCTTCATAGGCTTAAGGTGAAATCATGTTAAAAATCCTGTTTGTCACCTTTGACCAAAGCCCTTTGTAACTGGACTTCTAAGAAATATCTTCTATTTTCAGATCAGAGATGAAGTAATCCAGTCTCCTCTGTTTCAAGATTAAAATGTATGAAATTGGGATATAGCTACTAGTTTTTAAGTCTGCTTGAGCTGATGTTGGCCATGAGGACAAATATACCAGGATGAATAGGGGTGCTTGCTACATTATGTCATAAAAATTATTTTCTTGAATGTCTTTTCTTTCAAGGGCCTATTTAAAAGGTTGGGGTAGCTGGAGAATAATGGCCATGGATCCTCATTTCCAGATACACACAGTGGATGCTAGAAGGGGCATACCCTGAAACTGCTCAGTTTCTGAGCCAGATGGGTAACACTGTAGCAAAGCCTCAGAAGACTTTGGTAGCTCAGTAGCTTGCTACAGCATTTCCAAAAATCCACCTAGCAGATGTTAGTATTATGTCTATTTTCACTATCTTGGTATCAACATATTGATGTACTTAAAGTGCCTGATATGTTGTTAGATTTTTTTGTGTATGCTTTGAACACATTCTCTGTAATGTGAGTGTGGATATGCCATTGCCTATAGACTGTAGTGTGATTTCCATATAAAAAGGGAACAGGAACAAGACAGAGAAAAGTAACCTAATGAGAGACACAAATAATTTTGTTTTCGTAGTGTATGAGCCTGTTTGATTTTAAGCAAAACACAAATTGTCTTCCTGAAGGTGACTTTCTCATTGCATGTATATATTGAAGAAAAGTTAATAAAGCTTTTTCATCACAGGCATGGCCTCTAAAATAGTCACCCTCATTTGACTTACAAATATAAATTAATTTTCCTTTCTCAGAATTTTAAAATAGTAAGTAGCTGCAATTCTGCTTGTTAGAGACCAGGAGAGAAAACCTGGTGTAATGACAGCAGCACTGTGGTGGGAACTCAGCTGTTTCTCTATGGTGGCATTTGGCTCTGTCTCTCTGCTCTGACTTGGAATAAATCATCAGGCGATGAAATTGGCAACCTGAAGTTCAGTACCTTAACCTACCTTTTACTCTCATAGTGAAAAAAGCGTTCATTATGAAAGTATGTGTCTCTGAGTGGTGCTAGTAAATTTTACCTCTCAAAAGAGTGTATTACATATAGAAAAACATAACATTAGATACCTAACTTTCTGCTACACTGTATGGTGTGTTCATTCTTAAACCTTCCTAAAGCAGTTCAATATTTTAGGTAATGATATCTACTTAGCTGCCTTCCAGATGGACAGTCAAAGGTCAGTGGCATAACACTTGTGAAACATGGAGAACATTACTTAATTTTATCTTGGCTTCCTATAAAATTGAAGAAAACCAAGATGCCAGAAAGTGCCTTTAAAAGATATTATCTTTTTTTTAGTTATATGCTTACTCCAAATCATTCAAAGACAAAACATTTCATCAAAGCTGCAGTGTCATCTTAAGTAAATCATTTGTTTGTGTGCTTAACTTCAGTAACTGAGACCACTCAACAAACTCAATGTTAAGCACACTCTCACCATTGTGGATCATCCCTCCTCACAAAAAACTTATGTCAAAATAGCACTAGCCTAAGGCCCAGAGTACACAGGAAGAGATAGGTCAGAATCTGTGTTACACACAGGATAAAAATGTTTATCTACTTATATATGTATACTTATGGTGTGATTCTGTGATTTCAGAATCTATTCTTATTGCCACAATAAAGCCAAATCTGTCTTTCTGTCCTTGATGCTAAGGGCAAGCCTCCTGTCATAAATACCTTAATGAATTAAAGGTATTACAGGAAAAAAATATTTTGACACAGTACCACCAGCAAGAACTATGGCTATCTAACTAATATATCTGGCCTTGAAAACCCCTGCCTTATACATATTGCACAAAACAGCTGAAAGCATCAAAAGCTGGATAAAAGGGTGCGGAATAGCAAGTCAGCAAAAGAATGTTACACAGGGGGCTTGGCTATGGTGTGCAGTATAGTAAAGACTGCTTTCTTGAAGCCACTAACGCACGTGTTTCTGCACACTGCAGTAGAAAAGAGGTAAAATGGTTTATTATCTGGAGCATGAAAACATCCTGAAATGCAGAGGTTTTGGGAAAGATATTTCAGTTTGTCCTTACATCATTAGTGCTCATGTAAAACAAAGTAGATATTTTTCTGAGGGTTATTCACAAGAAGCAAACTATAGTAAGTCAGATATGTCATCTTTTAATATCTAGCTATCCTTGTATTTTGAAGAAATCAAGCCCAATTTATCTTGCATTGTTTTCTGTACTCTGTGTAGGTAATGGTGATTTGCCTTTTCTATACCTAGGTCAGTAGTTACTATTAAGTATCAGCATTAAGCTTTTGTTTGGTTTGTTGGTTTTGCTTTTTTAACATGGGTTTGAAGCAGTTAGGTAGTTATGTACCTTGCTCAGTATCTCTTGCTGCTTTGCTGTTTTTTTTCTGTAACATGGCAGAAAATTAAAATTATGCTTAACAGTTTAATTGAAGTCTCTTGATTTCATATTGTTGCTATGAATTGTTCAGACTGAATGTGGCCATTTTAAATAATTATGCATTGCTGTGCTTTTTATGTTATAGCTTTAATCTGGTTTAGTATTCATGATGATTAAGGGTGGAGCTGTCTGGCAGCCTGAAAGATGCAAAGTTAAATTGAATCTGTTATGACTAAAAAGAGTGACTGGATTACAAAAGGGATAGCAATGCCTAAAAGGCTTCATAGTTTCTTTGAACTCTTGACTCTTTGAGCCATATGAAAGTTGAAGTCATGATGCAATTTTGAAAGAACCTATGTCTTTGTTAGTCATGGATATACTTTGTGGCAGCAAGGCCTCATTTTACTAACTGAAATTACTGGCCCTAGGTCCCTGATAATTTTATGTATGAGAAAAAAGTAAGCATATGATTGCATGACCAAATAAGGTGATTATGGGAACATAAATGATTAGTTGCCTGGGTTTGACCCCAAGTTTTTGAAAAATGTGTAAACTTATAGCCTGTTTTGGCTAAGCACCTGAAAAAGAAATTCAGAGTTACTATAAACCTAGGGATACAGCCCCATCTGCCTCAGCAGAACAATGTAGGCCGATACTTGTGTCGTGGTTTAGCCCCAGACAGAAACCAAGCCCCACACAGCTGCTCACTCATTCCCCCCAGTGGGATGAGGGAGAGAATTGGAAGAGTAGAAGTGAGAAAACTCATGAGCTGAAATAAAGACAGTTTAATAAGTAAAGCAAAAGCCATGTTCACAAGCAAAGCCAAACCAGGAATTAATTCACTGCTTCCAAAGGGCAGGCAGGTGTTCAGCCATCTCCAGGAAAGCAGAGCTTCATTGCACATAACAGTTACTTGGGAATACAAATGCCATGACTCTGAACATCCACCCCTTCCTTCTTCTTCCCCCACCTTCATATGCTGAGCATGATGTCATAAGGTATGGGAAAACCCTTTGGTCAGTTTGGGTCAGCTGTCCCAGCCGTGTCCCCTCCTGGCTTCTTGCGCACTTGTCAGAGAGCATGGTAAGCTGAAAAATTCTTGACTAGTGTAAGCACTACTTAACAATTGAAACTGGCCGTAGATGTCAAAAATAACAAGAAAGGATACTTCAGGTATGACAACTACAAGCAGAAAAAGAAGGAAAACATAGGTCCACTGTTAAACAAAATAGGAGAGTCAGTCACCAACAGTGCTGAAAAGGCAGAGGTCCTCAACACTTTCTTCACCTCTGTCTTTACCAACACTGTTGTGTCCAGGCTTTTAGAACAAAATTCCTTTTTTATCCAATCATAGACCCACCATTGGTGAAGGAAGAGTTAGTATGTGAATTATTACAGGACCTTGACCCCTACAGATTGATGGCCCCTAATGCCATCCACCCGAGGGTGTTGAGAGAGCTGGCTGCTGGCTGATGTCATTGTGAGGCCACTCTCCATGATCTCTGAGAAGTCGTGGAGAACACGTGTTGTCCCAGAGGATTGGAGGAAGGCAAATGTTACCCCTCTACAAGAAAGACTTGAGGGAGGATCCAGGGAACTATAGGCCATCAACCTTACTTCAGTCTCTGGGAAAGTTATGGAATGAATCCCCCTGGGGCCCATCACAAGTCAATTGCAGGACGTGATTGGGAAAAGCCAACATGGCTTCACTAAGGGCAGATCGTGCTTGACTAACCTGGTGGTCTTCTATGACACAGTGACTTGCCTGGTTGAAATGGGGCGGGCGGTGGACATTGTCTACCTGGACCTCTCCAAGGCCTTTGATACAGTCCCCCACAGTCTCCTCCTGGAGAAATTGATGTGTTATGGCCTAGACAAGTGGTCTGTGCAGCGGGTGGGGAGCTGGCTGACAGGCCGCACCCAAAGAGTGGTGGTAAATAGCTCTTTCTCAAGCTGGCAACCTGTCACTAGTGGAGTCCCCCAGGGATCAATATTGGGCCCAATGTTATTCAACATCTTCATAAGTGATCTGGATAATGGGATCAAGTGTAGCCTGATGAAGTTTGCTGATGACACCAAGTTGAGCGGGAAAGTAGACACTCCAGAAGGGAGAGCTGCTCTGCAGGGAGATCTGGATAGGCTGGAAGAGTGGGCCAGCAAGAACCTTATGAAGTTCAACAAGGAGAAGTGTAAGGTCTTGCACCTGGGAAAACATAATCCGGGAGTGCAGCACAGGCTGGGACCCACCTGGCTGGAGAGCAGCTCTGTGGAAAGGGACCTGAGGGTACTGGTGGACAGGAAGCTCAACATGAGCAAACAGTGTGCTGCTGCGGCCAAGAAGGCCAACGGGATGCTGGGTTGCATCAAAAAGGGCATCACCAGCAGAGATAAAGAAGTCATTATCCCGCTCTACTCAGCGCTTGTCAGGCCACACCTGGAGTCCTGTGTACAGTTCTGGTCCCCGCTATACAAAAAGATGTGGACAGGCTGGAAGGGGTCCAGAGAAGGGCCACCAAGATGATCAGAGGACTGGGAAGGCTGCCATGCGAGGATAGGCTGAGAGAACTGGGTTTGTTCAGCCTTGAGAAAAGGAGGCTCAGAGGGGATCTCATCACCATGTACCAGTACTTGAGGGGTAGCTACAAAGAAGACGGAGACTCCCATTTTACACGGAGTCCCATGGAGAGGACAAGGGGGAATGGACACAAGTTGCTCTTGGGGAGATTCCGATTGGACACCAGAGGGAAATTTTTCACAGTGAGGACAGTCACCATTGGAATAATCTCTCCAGGGAAGTGGTTGACTCGGCCACATTGGACACCTTCAAGACTTCTCTGGACAGGGTGCTGGGCCATCTTGTTTAGACTGTGCTTTTCCTAGAAAGGTTGGACGGGATTATCGCTGAGGTCCCTTCCAACCTGTGATTCTGTGAAAACATCCCTTTATAATCAAAACTATTTCCACCACAAATCCAAAACATAATCTGATATTAGGTACTTTGAAGAATGTTAACTTTACCCCAGCCGAAAACAGCACAACCTGCAAACTGTCTTTGTGGTAATGATCTCAGTGGTGACTTCACCCAACATTGAAGTGCATGAAGCTTTCTTTTCTGTTGATATACTTGAATTTTCCGTTTCAATGTTTCTCCTAGTAAATGGAGGTAAACCAGACAAGGCGATGTCTGAAAGACAATGACATCTTTTAGTATATGAAAGAACATGTCTGAATTAGGTTGCCTGATGCAAGCCTCACTTGAGTCATTGGTGATATTTACCCATGCCTTCAGATGGGATTTATACAACTTCCCAAAAAGTCTCTATCTACACTTAACGTTTAACTTTCTACTGCTGACTTAACTGAAATATAATAATCTGCCCATCTTCTCTTAAATCAGAATTAAATGTTTTGCTTTTGATATATAACTCATAAGACCCTTCCCAGACCTCTCTTTCCTTACAGCTCAAGGGAACTGGGACACTCAGGTCACAGTTTGTCACCATCGGGTTGATATTTTAAATCTCTAAGGCAACTTTAACCTGGTGTTAATGCCTACAGTCAACTCTGCAGACTCTTCACCCTCAAGGTATCACAAAAGTAAGAGTATGATCAGAAGAAAGAAAGTGGATAAATGATAGGAAAGAGGTGAATCACAGAATCACAGAATGGTAAGGGTTAGAAAGGACCTCTGGAGATCATCTTGTCCAAGCCCCCTGTTTGAGCAGGCACAGGAACGCATCCAGGCAGGTTTTGAACGTCTCCAGGGAAGGAGACTCCACACCCTCCCTGGGCAGCCTGTGCCACTGCTCTGGTACCCTCACAGGAAAGATGTTTTTTCTCATGTTGAAGTGGAACTTCCTGTGTTCCAACTTGTGCTCATTGCCTCTTGTCCTGTCATTAGGCACTGTTGAAAAGAGTCTAGTCTGATCGTCCTGACACATTAGATATTTATAGGTATTGATGAAATCGCCCTGCAGTCTTCTCTTCTCCAGGCCAAACAAACCCTGGTCTCTCAGTCTTTCCGCATATCCCACATCCACTTTTGTCTAGAGGCAAGTGGAGGCATTCAATGTTGTTTTTGTTTTCATCAGTCTTTAATAACTAACTGATAAACCTTGGCTGCCCAGTCCCCTGAGTCAAAGGACCACAAGTGCAGGAACAGTGACTTTCCATTTGTGGACACAGAAATTGTAAGGGACCAGCTGTATCAGCTGAATGTTCACAAGTCCATGGGGCCTGATAAGGTTCAGCTCAGAGTTCTGAAGGAGCTAGTGGATGTTATGGCAGGACGTTTCTCGATCATCTACCAAGTGTCTTGGGAGTCTGGGGAGGTCCCTGCTGACTGGAAGCTAGCCAATGTTATTCCAATTTACAAGAAGGGCGTGAGGGAAGACCCATGGAACTACACATCTGTCAGCCTAACCTCAGCTCCTGGAAAAATTACAGAGAAGATTATACTGGGTACTGCTGGAAGGCATTTTAAAAATAATACAATCATCAGGCACAGTCAAGGGTTCACTAAAGAAAAGCCTCATTTAACTAATTTTATATCGTTCTATGATAAGGACACCCACCCAGTGGATGAAGGGAAGGTGGTGGATGTAGTTTTTCTGGATTTTAGCAAGGCCTTTGATGCTGTCCCTCACATCATCTTTCTGGACTAGTTGTCCAGCTGTGGCATGGGCAGGTACATGGTGCGCTGGGCAGAGCTCAAAGTGTTGTAATGAATGGGGCTACATCCAGCTGGTGACTGGTCCCCAGTGGTGTTCCTCAGGGCTCAATTCTAGGGCCAGTGCTGTTCAATATATTTATCAATGATCTGGATGCAGGAGTTGAATGCACTATTAGCAAGTTTGCTGATAAGACCAAACTGGGAGGTGCTCTTGGCTCTCTTGAGGGACAAGATCCCTTGCATAGGGTTCTAGGTAGATTGGAGCATTGAGCAACGATTAATGGGATGAAACTTAACAAGTCCAAATGCTGGATTCTTCACCTAGGATGAAGTAATGCCGAGCACAAGTGAAAACTGGGAGAGGAATGGCTGGCGAGCAGCCCTGCAGAAAGAGATCTGGGGGTGCTGGTCAACATCAGGCTCAACATGAGCAAGCAGTGTGCCCTGGCAGCCAAGAGGGCAAACCCCATCCTAGGGTGCATCACAGTATAACCAGCTGACCAAAAGAAGTTATTTTCCTGCTGTATTTAGTGATGGTGCCGCCTCACCTTGAGTACTGTGGGAAGTTCTCTGCTCCACAATTTAAGAAGGATGTTAACATCCTCTAATGTGTCTAAAGGAGGGCAACAAGGCTGGTGAAAGGACTGAAAAGCATGTCCTGTGAGAAGTGTCTAAGGACTCTGGGTTTGTCTAGTTTGGAGAAAAGAAGGCTGAGGGAAAACTTCATTGCTCTCTACAGCTTCCTGAGGAGGGGAAGAGGAGAGGGAGGTGCTGATCACTTCACCCTGGCATCCAGTGATAGGATGAGTAGGAATGGATCAAAGCTGCACCAGGGGATGTTTAGACTCAACATCAGGAAACATTTCTTCACCAAAAGAGTGGTCAAACACTGGAACAGGCTTCCTAGAGAGTTGGTTAATATCTCAAGACTGTCAGTGTTTTAAGAAGCATTTGTACAATGCCCTGAACAACATGCTTGAACTTGGTCAACCCTGAATGGGTCAGGCAGTTGGACTAGATAATCGTTTGTAGGTCCCTTCCAACTGAAAAAATTCTCTTCTCTTCTCTTCTCTTCTCTTCTCTTCTCTTCTCTTCTCTTCTCTTCTCTTCTCTTCTCTTCTCTTCTCTTCTCTTCTCTTCTCTTCTCGTCTCGTCTCTTCTCTTCTCTTCTCTTCTCTTCTCTTCTCTTCTCTTCTCTTCTCTTCTCTTCTCTTCTCTTCTCTTCTCTTCTCTTCCCTTCCCTTCCCTTCCCTTCCCTTCCCTTCCCTTCCCATCTCGTCTCTCCTCTCCTCTCCTCTCCTCTCCTCTCCTCTCCTCTCCTCTCCTCTCCTCTCCTCTCCTCTCCTCTCCTCTCCTCTCCTCTCCTCTCCTCTCCTCTCCTCTCCTCTCCTCTCCTCTCCTCTCCTCTCCTCTCCTCTCCTCTCCTCTCCTCTCCTTCCTCTCTTCTTCCTCTCTTCTTCTTCTTCTCTTTTTTTATTTCCCCCTCTTCTTTTCTAGGTATGAAGGCATCTATTTTGGGGGAGTGAGAGAAGAGGAGAGGAAGTGTCTGATCTGTATATACTGTCTTCCTTTTTCGTCAGAAATATTTCTTTCCCTTTCCCACTGCCCTGCCGTGTGTCATCCTCCCCCCCTTTTCTTTTTTTCCTAACCTAAGAAGGATGCAAATTCAGCAAGTTGCAAAGCTGGGATTAGTTTTGATCTTAGGCTATTCAAATAGGTCTTTAATTAAGGAAAGGTAGTTCAGTGTAGCTTAGATTTCAGTTCACTGTGTATCTCAATAATAATCATATGATGATACTGCACTACTGACCCCATGGGAACCGTTTTCTTTGTAGTAAATTTCTTGAGTGTTTGATCTCCACAGGGTAATATAACCTATAGTGAGTCCTATTGCTTCACCATTCTACATGCTGAACATTTCCTATTCTTTTTCGGCTTCTTTTTTTCTCCCTGTTTTTTGTTGTTGTTGGTTTTGTTTGTTTGTTTCCACTCATTTGCACTCAAAACTGGAGGAGGAGTGTCAGTAATGGAGAGCTGAGACACTGCAACTTGTCCTTAATGACCATCATCACATTCACTTCCTATTCTCACATCTTCTTCTAGAAAAGAAAATCATGGTTGCTGCACCATCCCAAACTTGGTTATTCTGACATTTATCACACTTACAACACTTTGTGTTCATCTAGTCTTAATATAAGATGGTAGATGTAGAGGCATGTCCTAGTCTAAAAGCATCACTCAAGTAAACCAAATAAGGAAATATTTATTTTGATGTCCTTTTCTGAATCCTTGTCTACAGAGGAATATTGTCTTTCTACTAAAGAGAACTGAGAAGACAGGGCTACCACAGCTTTGAGGCATGCAGTTGCAAGGTTAGCAACAGGGTCAAGGCTCCTGTGTCATTAAGAATGTTCCTGTTAAAGCAGTATTGAAGTAACCCTTTGTGCTGCTTTTGGCTGGGATAGAGTTAATTCTTTTCACTGTAGCTGGTCAAGTGCCAATGGCACATTGATGCGTTAGTTGCTGTTAAGAACTGTCTAAGTGTTGCTAAGCAGTGCCTATAGTAGTCATGGACCTTTCCAGCTTCCTGTGCTCTGCCAGGTGGGCAGGTGGCTGGGACGGGTGGGGCCACAGCCAAGACAGCTGACCCCAGCTGGCCAATGGGACGTTCATTCCGTACCATGTGACGCCATGACCAGCACATTAACAAGACAGTTGGCACGAGGGGTGTGATTACAGCTCGGGGGCTGGTGGTGTTGTGTCAGTGGACAGTGAGCAGTTGTGTCAAGTGCTGTTTGTTTTGGTTGTTTGTTCCCCCTTCCCCCTGGCCCTGGGTTTTGCCTCTCTTGTATTTTCTTTTTCATTACACTACTTTTGTTGTTCTTGTTATTATTGTTTTATTTTAATTATTAAACTGTTCTTATCTCAATGCACGAACGTTACCCTTCTGGTTCTCTCCCCCATCCCACTGGTGGGGGAGTGAGCGAGCGGCTGTGTGGGGCTGTGCTGCCGGCTAAACCACCACAGTCTCTTTTGGCACCCAACGTGGGACTCAGAGGTTTTGAGATACTAACAGCTGCTGGTCACAGCATCATGTTCTCGTTTTTGCAGTTCCTGTTAAAGATTGGTGTTGGTTTGTTTAGTCTGCTGTGTTCTGCTGTGATTAGTAATGTTTTGCCTACAAGATTTGTTAGGCAAACACTGGTTTTCAGCTTTATCTGGTATTTGGGGTTTTTGCTGAAACCGTTACTGTACTTCAGATATCACCTTGTTGAGGTGATTAGCAATTATACCTCATCCTCGGAGAGATTTTATATGGAGGAAATACGAAATGGTATATTTGCAACTTTCTTCTATGATGTCTCCACCTCTATTACAACAACCTTTTTGTATCTTAAACATTCTTAGGTAGTTAAGATATACTTATTGTTAGTTTTTGGGCATGTTGTTTTGGTTTTGACTAAGGTTAGAAAGCAACTTAAGAATATCACCCAGAAATCTGCCCCAAGGCCTGATAGTTACGAGTGGGAGGGCATGTGGGATAGCATGGGCAAATACCTAGGGCAGTGGGCACCCCTGGTGTTTTGGAGTTTCACCCCCGAACAAGTGCAGAATCCTGAAAAACTAGTAGAATATTTGGAGAAAGTATGTTGTTACGCTGGGAACTCCAGAGAGACACAGATAACTGCAACGTCCTGGGCCCCATGTGTACCGAGCCCTGTTCAACAGTATTCAGTGCTCCCAAGGGGAACAGAAGGTCTCTGGATTGGAAGACAAAGCGACAGGCACTGCAGCCACTCAAACCCCCATGACTGGCACTGCAGCTGAACCAGAGAATCAACACATGTCAGTATTATTTGCCCCCATACACAAGAAGAAATCCTGGAAATGGAAGTCAACTTGTTTAGAAAGGGATGATGAAGAAGCAGGGCCATCACGAGGAGAAAAGGAGGAATAAGTTATAAATGAAATGGAGAACACCCAATCCCTGTCCTTGAGTGAGCTGCGAGATATGCAAAAAGATTTCAGCTGTCATTCAGGTGAGCTGAATGACATTGTCATTGTCACCTGCCTCATCTGATGCTGGGATAATGGGGCCAGTAGCCTGAAATTAGAAGGGAAGGAAGCCAAGCAACTGGGGTCCCTTTCTGGGGAAGGGGGCGTTGACAAAGCAATTTGAAAAAAACACAAGCCCTCAGCCTCTGGAGGCGACTCCTGTCCAGAGTGAAGGAAAGGTATCCCTTTAAAGATGTTACATATCGCCTAGGGAAATGGATGACCATGGGGAAAGGTATTCAGTATCCAAGGGAATTAGCTGTGCTTTGAGGTGATTTATGATGACCCGGACGATCAACAGTCATCCAAAGATCCAAATGAAGCCCAGTACATGTGACTCATGTGGCAGGAGTTTGTACAGAGCGCACCATCTTTGCATGCAAACTCATTGGCAGTGATGTCCTGGAAAGATGACGAGGCATCAACAGTGGTGGACATGATTGATAGACTCCGGGATTATGAAGCAAATATCTCTTCCTCGTTCATCTCTGCTGTGGAGAAACTATCCCGAGAGGTCCAGCAACTCAAAGAAGATCTGTCCTACTCCCCACCTGTACAGAGTAGTGTCTCAGCTGTTATCAATAAGCATCCTTTGGCTCAAAGGAGAGGATACACACCACGGGCCATGCTATGGTTCTACCTGCATGATGACAGAGAGGGCATGAGGAGGTGGGATGGCAAGCCTACCTTGACTCTACAGGCACAGATATATGAGGTGCAAGGAAGAACAGTCATTCAGAGAGGTTCTTCCAGGAAAGCTGCTGCTCCAGTTTCCAGTGAGCAGGCCCTCAGGCAGAGGAGCAGAAATGCTGATTTTGTTTCTAATCCTAATAGAGACAATTCTGATTCACATTTACAGGAACTGAGTTGCAGATGCCATTATCAGGACAAGAGGGTCCCTGCCTCCAGCCAGGTGGAGGAAAGGGACAACTGGGTTTACTGGACTGTGTGGATCCGATGGCCTGGCACGTCCGACCCACAGGATTATAAAGCTTTAGTGGACACCAGCGCATAGTGCACCTTAATGCCATCAAACTGTGTAGGGGCAGAACCCATCAGCATTGCTGGAGTGACAGGGGGATCCCAAGAGCTAACTGTATTGGAGGCCGAAGTGAGCCTAACCAGGAATGAGTGGCAGAAGCACCCCATTGTGACTGTCCCAGAGGCTCCTTCCATCCTTGGGATAGACTACCTCAGGAGAGGGTCCTGTACCCAAAGGGTACAGGTGGGCTTTTGGTGTAGCTGCCTTGGAGATGGCGGAAATTAAACAGCTGTCTACCTTGCCTGGCCTCTCGAAGGAGCCGTCTGTGGTGGGGTTGCTGAAGGTCAAAGAACAACAGGTGCTGATTGCCACCACACCCTTCTACTGCCATATACCCTTACACGCACAGCTCCTGTTTAAGTCCTCTTTGATGCTCTGAATGGTCTTGCTCTTGTCGTTGCATAGTACAAACCTGGTGGGTCCAAGGCCAACAAGTCCTGTTAAGAGTTGAAAGATTTTTCCACCACCAGAGCGTTATGCTGATATGGCCTGGTTACTCCAGGCCAGAGCTGGCTAACATCCAGCTGAGAGCATGAGCAGGGAAAACGCATCTCTTCCTGCAACCTTGTGTGTAGATGTAACCTTATTAGCAATCTTCTCCTTCCCATATGTCTGCCTTAAAATAGAATGCTTTGAGTTGCTGCACATAAATTATATTTAGAAGGTTATGCTATTAACATTTATTTTAGACTTTAATGACTTCAGGGAGGGGAATGTCGTTTACTATCAGTTTAAATAGTGCTTAGCAGAAAGGGGCTCTGACCTGCTGTGCTCCTTATACCTGCCATATATAGATAAATAAGCATCTCCTCGTTTAACAAATGTCTGTAAATCAGCATTTTCAAGCACAAATAGAAGTAAAAAATGCATAAATATGCTGTCTCAATGAAATGAACTGTACAGTTACCCTTTTTGCCTTTAAATGACCTATTGGATTTAGGGAAAAGGGTGATGCTTCTGTCCCTGCCTCTGCCTAAAGGATTCACTCTTCCTCTGAGAGCATTATTTTCCTTGGTCTTCTCTAGGTATAATTCATGGTGGAACATTAATAACTCAAAGAATTCAATTTTAGGGAGAAAAGGGAAATTTCTTCTTTCCTCAGTGATATGCCCAAATATCACAAGGCAGCACATTAACACTGTGCTCTGCCTAGGTTAATGAACTCTACATCTCAGTAGGGCTAATTAAGCAGAAAGCAAGGTGTGAAAGGCAGTATCTGCAGAAACCTTAATTTAGGGTAGTGTGCCAGCATCTTGAAAGATTTTGATAAATTCTTTATACAGGTCCAGCTGTTTGCCATGCAGCCTGAGGGTAAGTCCTTATTTATGAGGAGAACTCTGCACCACCACTGATTATAATCATGTGCAAAATGGTCTTTTCATCCCATGATCCTGAATACATCTTTGTTAGACTAAATGAGAGCTGCCAGATCAACATCTGCCTGTAATGCATGCAACTCACCTTTTCATCTTGGTGTCCATTTGGATAGCTAAAAAGAGTCTGTGCTTTGAGGGCCATTTCCATTAATTATTAGGATTATTCTTTGTTCTTTTTCTAAAACAGGAGGACAATTTTTGACAAAAATATTTCCCTTTGATATCCATGTAAAGCACACCAGTTAATATATTCTTTCATAGAATTACACTTTCCGTAACTTATTAGGGGCTTTGCGTTATGAGTTTTGTGTATGGAAGGCAGTGAAGGATGAGAAAACATCGAAAACTGTAGAGAAAGCAATAATTTCTTATATCCTGTGGGACTCACAGCTTGTTATAAATTCATTTTCCATGTAAATGGGATAAAAAAAGATTAAACTTGGTGCTGGAGCTGTAATTGTTATTCACACAAACTTCAAACGAATTTCATTCTTTGACTACTTTTTAATGCTAATGTCCAGAAAAATCAATTTTTGTTTTTTTCATTCTTGCATTTGAAATAAACCTGAGCTTACTGCAGTTAAGGGATTTGGATTATTGGCATGCCTGACAAAGCATATTTTGTACAAAGAGATTCAAAGAGGTGACCTCCATTTAACTAGAGGTTCAGGACTCAGTAGTCTGCTAATGCATCTGACTACTTCAGGTGATTCAGATCACACAAAAATTAAAGAAGATACATTGAACACTTGTTCTAATCTTTTCTTCCATCTGTGATCTAGAAAGCTTTTAGAGAAGTCCTTCAGTGAGTTGCATGCTCTGACCTTGCTCTATGGTTACATCAGCTGTCAAATTCTGTCCTGTGATCCAGGATGCAAGTCTGGTTGTAAACGTGATACTGGGCTCAATGGCCAGAGGAGAAGAGAAGAAGGAGGAAGGCCCACGCACGGCATTCACCTCACCTCCTACTGGTCTGCTGGAAAGTAGTTTGATGATAGTACTGGAAGTAATACAGATCTCTGTGTGTTGGATTTGCCCTCTTTGGCATCCTTTACTTCCATCTCTTGCTTGACGAGCAGTCCGTGTGAGGTAAGGAAGTAAATGGCAGTCAGCAACCTCCCTGCGGTGTACCTATGAAGCAAAACCAGGGTATTTGCTTAAAGGGACAGCAAATTAACGCATAACCTTCATATTTAGAAACTCCTGTGTACCTTAAGCGACTGATAGTCTTGCAGGATGAAAGTAGATTACCTGAGTTAAAAGCAATTTTCCAAAGCTGCTCTTTCCAATATCTTAGTGAATTTGGAAAACCATCTCAGTTGTCAGCAAAGGTAATAATAAATTAATCGGGATTATTCAGGAGAGATAACAGGGTCAGTGGCAGTAAGATTTAGGAAGTCAGATTTGGAAGTGAAGAAACGTTGGGATCAGGGTACAGGCTTGCCCATCAGCAGCAAACTTTAAGCATTTTCACTGCCCTGGAAGCCAGCTGTAGTGTATCATGAAGGAATAACTATGGGAAAAGATTGGAGTCTGCTTTTTCATGAAATTGTCAAGGGTTTGAATTAATATTTTGGCTTTTTTTAAAGGTAGTGTTAAAAACAGAATACTCAAGTGGTTATGATTCTTCGTGAGTTAGAAGTTATCTTTAGTCCAGTCGTCCTTGGATAAAAATTTTCCCAGTATATTTCTGTTCACTTGCATGCTTCCTAACTCTAATGAGGTGTATTAGAGGTCATGCAAAACTGGCTGAGATAATTCATCTTCATGTCTTAATCTGTGCAGTTGTTTGAAAAAAACATGAGTGTTCAGGTACCATGTTGTTGTTATGCTTAATTTATGAATACATGTTCTTAATTCCAGATGTTGGAATGGACAGTCCATTTCAAACTACTGCCATGCAACAATAAGAAGGTTAACTGCATGCATAAAATAAAGGTTTTTGCAGGTGTCAGAGCTGAAGCCAATAATGATCAAGCTCCACACCTCCACAAACACTTCTAAGAGTACTTCACAAAGGAATTTGGCAAAGTGATGCAGGATATGCCCAGATGGTTAAGTTCACTGATGATGTCTGCATTTGTTTCACTGGCTAGACACTGTTGGCTTTTTGAATAGTAAATATAAGTAATATACTGAAGATAATTGACAATGATTGCCAACTTTTGGCAATCTTTAGCAGGGTAGACTCTGCAAACTAATACTTAAATTGTTCTGAGTGAAGCAGATATTTCTACAAAACCTCTTGAGATTTACAGGTGCTTACTCCATATTTATATATTACTGATAAGACAGCTTTGTTACAGAGCAGTAGCTTCTCAGGACCCTGTAGTTCTTGTCCATTGCAGAGAAGGGAATGGTTTAACAGTGAACCTTCTCTGTCTTCCTACACAAGAAATCTTGAAGGTTCAGATTCAAAGTCACCCTCATCCTTTAGACAGAGTATCACATCTTTCATGTGAGGTAGCCGTCTTTCATAGGATGTAAAAAGCAATGTTAACAGGATTAAGTCCCTAGATATTATGAGACTAAAGCCTCTCAGGTTCAGTCAAAGATCCTCCCAGCTGTCAAAGTTTTCTAGAGAATATTTGGCAGAGTTTTACAGTCATTACAGAGAAAATACCAAAGGTATAGTCTGCCTGGGTTCAAAAGTCCCTGAGCATCACTAATTTATGGAAGTCCCTTTGCAGCTCAGTTAGCTCTGAGCGGAAGTCCTTGGCCATATGCTTGTGTAGGTCTGCAGACCAGCATGTTTTCTGTACCTTCACTGGGATTCTTGAACTAAGTGGATACACTTGAATGATTTTTTTTTTCCCTGAAACAGGCTTTTATTATATATGAGGTCAGATTCAAAATGTGCAGCCGCTCTTCCTCCTGTGCCTCCTCTAGGCTCATGTATCATTGAGTAACCAGCTGGAAATAGCTGTGTAAGCATAGAACTAGCTGAACGATTCAGTCAGGATTCAAGGATATAGGCAAGGGCAAGGATTTGTCTATTTATGTCATGAGTGATGAGAGCCAAGTTAGGTGCTTTCACATTTCTTTCCTTCATCACTAGATTACTATTGCCATATTGCTAAAATATATTAAAATCGTGTGAAACATTTGTTTCAATAATAAATATAACCCTTTTTATCTGGTCAGTCCACAGCAAGGCAGACTTTTGCTCTTGGCTTTATGTAAACAAGTATCTGATTTAAGCAAAAGAAAATACTTTTTCCTCTTTTTAGGTGTCTTCTTACAAGGGTTTTCATAGATGGTCACATTACTTAATGAAAATGTTAATGGTTAGCTCTCCATCCTACATATGCAGGAATGAGAGCAATTTCTTTCTGTACGGTAGCACTGCTGTTAACCTGCTCCCTGCAAAATGAGTCAGGTTCTGCTAAAATTAGGTCAAGACCAAAAATAAAGAAAGGCATGATAGTAATCAGATTTATGTGAATTGAAAGTCAGAAAAATGTTTTCACGTGTTTAATCACTTTCATCTGTTTGTTGTGTTTACAATACATCTTACCTTACAATAATCATTTTCTCTCAGACATGACAAAAAACCAGGGTATTTTTCAGATAAGCGAGAGGCTTTTTACCTCCCAAAGATGCTGACCTATTCCAGGCATGGTGGTGTAAATGACTTACAGGGAATGACTTGGTAGATTCTTTACAATGCTTTGAGATTCAGATACTATGAGGTTAGTTGATGCTTAGGTTTTTAACCATGCAGAATCCAGCCATACGAACTCAAATCTTCCATGTAAAAATTATGTTAATTCTTTCTGGCATAGGCAGCTCCCATCTCATATCCAGCTCTATTTGTTATAAACAATGGGTAGCACAATTGGGTGAGTGGATTAGGGTGTAGTGAACTAATACAAAAAAGAGTAGGAGGCATGATGTTTGTTCCAGTGCAATATTCTTTGGTTGTGTTAACTTTTAATTAATGTGTAGGTACCTTCACACAATCTCAGCTGGAAGGCAAAACTCAATAATGTGAGAAAAATGGTTTCTGCAGAGTCTGACTTAGCCTTATTTGCCTCACTACTTGTTTCATCCTGCAGAATGCAAGCAATTCCCACTGATTTCTTGAAAAATCACAGGTCAAAACTACTCAAAGTCCATTTTCTAGACCTACAAGTTTCAGGGAATTCTGAAAGTGCTTAATAAACTTGATTTTTGTTTTAGTATTAGTTTTCTTATACTAGTTATTAAGTGAAGTTCTTTCCCATAGCATTCTTTAAGCAACAGACAGAAATATTGTTTTCATAATTTAATGTTTAATGCAATGACTGCCTATAAAATCTTTAAGCCAACTGCTGATCAAAGCATCTTTTTTGTTTCTCCTTGGTTTTTATATTGCAACTTAAAATGCCTGTATTTGTAATCTGTATTCACTGAAACTTAAGGCTGATTTTTAGCTTTAGAAGTCCTCAATGCTTCGTTTTGCCTATATTTACTGGTGTCTGGCACTTCTCAGATTCAATTAACTTCATTTCTGGTGAAATCACATTATAAGCAAAATTTGACCTTGTAAACCTGTTTTATATAAGCCATATTTTTAAAGCACTGTTACAGCAATGATAAAGCACTCTTTGACACAAATCTATGACGCAGAAGATCTTTATTTTATAAGCAATGTTTTGGTAGCATGTCCCTCCTTTTTTTTCTTCTTGTGATATGAAATTACTATAAAGGCTAAATAGATCTGTAACAGACAGGAACCCTACAGATTGTTCGTCTCAGATAATTCACCTTCCCATCATCATAACAGGTGTTCAGGAAAAAGTGGCAAATTATAATTAAATATATTGACAAATTCTTGTTCTTATTTATAGCTGTTGAACCCAATTTGTCATGCAGAGTTTGTCTGGGCATAAATTGAAGGCAGAAATCACTGAATATGGTTAATTTTAACTCCCTTTCCTTATTCCAGTTGAACATCATGGGCTGAATTTTGCTTTCATGAGGTTTTATAAGGTTTTGCTTTTATGAGGTTTCATAATTCTGGTGGGTCACGCAATTAAAAATAAGAAACAATTATACCAGTAGGAATTAAAGATATATAATTAAAAATAAAGTTTCTTGAAACATTTCTGAAAAATTTTGGATTGACCATAAGAAATAACCTTTCAAAAAGCTTAAAAACTCAATTTTAATAAAAACTTTAAAATAACTTCCTGAAATTCTGAAGTGAAAGCTGAAATCGTATATATAAGTCTAAATAAAAGCAAAGAGGACTGGGGTTGTTCCTACTTGCTTTTCTATTTTCCACTTTAAAAATTATATATTTTTTTTCTCTAGACAGAGTGTAGTCAAATTAGGAAGCAAAGTAAAGCACAGAAAAATCTCCCACCTCTTTGCCACATTCTTAATTTTCTGGAAATGTAGTTTGTTTGAGCAAAAATCAGATCAGATTGAAGCAAATATAGGAAAGGGTAACAGCAGAAGGCACATACAGGAGCATTATCATCAGGCATGGTAAAGGAACAAAGGAGGTCAGAGGAAATGCTACAACTGGAGTGGAAGCAGCCAAATACAATATTAAAGCTCATACACTATTAGCATGACAGGGGCAAGAGCAAATGTTGTTATCAAGACAGACAAAATCTGGAACAAACATTGCAGTTGCAATAAATAGAAGCAAGAACAGGCATTGCCATCATGATAAGGGTAAAAGCAACAAAAGAGGCAGAGGGAAAGCATCAGTCTTGCTGAAAATTTCAGCTTTGAAAACAGCATCTTCTCTGTTGCATCTGTTAGTCCTTCTACTAAGAAAACCAAATAACTCAGAGGAAGTATATAATCTAAATGCTAACTACAAGAAAGTGCATCATCATGAGAAACCAGCTACAGTGAATGCAAAAAACCACCCCAACGCTTTGATCTTTGTGACCATTATGCAAAATCCTCTGAAATCGAACAGAATCCTTTCCCATATTGACTAAATAGGTTTTAAAAAAGGAAAGATCCAAACACAACAAAATCCTACAAGTTCAGTGCTGCAATAAGACTTTCCTATTGCAACCTTGGGTTAGACACACCTCACTCTTACATACAGAGGTTGGTAGAAAACTCCAACACTGGAGATGTTCAGGACAAAGAAAAAAAATTTTGAGCCTGCACTGGATCTACCCTAGGTTGTTTTAAGCAGGGTCTAGCAGCTGGAAAGGAGGCAAGGTCTGATGTTTGTCTGGGGCCCTGGAAGCTCAGGGCACATGAAGCACTGGGAAAAGATGCCTGTTCTGATGATTACTTGATCACATTTTTATGAGCTGTGTAGACACAGGATCTAAGCTGCAAGGAATGAAAAAGCAATTGTTAACTTCTTTTTCAAACATCTGTGTCTTAACCCCAAACATGGAGAATAGTCTGAGCTCCATCTAGACCTCTGGTGCAGTGGCTAATACTGTATGAGTCCTTTGACACTGGAGATTACCCAGCTAAGAGTCTGGGATGTGAACACAACTCTAAAAAAGCCAGTTCAGATAAGTATTCTGTAGCACCTGTTTTCTTCATGAGGAGGTTCTCTAGAATGGCTAGTCTGCTGAAGTGCCCATTTATCATTGAAAGGATGTGCTGTCTGAGGTTATCTATATAATAGAATTACAATTCTGCTGTGCATTGGGACTCTTTATTGGGCTTTCTGGTTAAAAGAGTAACTGTATGAAATATAAACTTTAATATTTGAGCTATAAAAATTGTGAAATGTCCTTTCCTCTCCTTGAGTTCATTAAGCCTCCAGAGAAACTTCCAAAGCTCGTTAGTTTATTTCAGCTTGGGTTTCTCATCTCAAACTAAAACAGCAAGAAACAAGATTTAATGACTTTAGAGGTCATGACTTCTTTGTCACACAAAGTGTCTTGATTTGCTGACCTGCTTCATTATGGCCACAACTTTACTACTTGTTTTTTCCCCAAACACTCAAACAAAATATTCTCTTTCTCGCTTTCAACCATATAAATACAGCATTTTTATTAATAATTATGAAATGAAGGAATAAGCTATTTAAGTAGTTTGTTGAAGTTCACAGTATTAAAGGCATGTTGTACTATGGGATCCAGTTTACAGTTTAGAACTGTCTCTGTTTCACAATCAAAACTATACTCATTTTATTCACAGTCCTTTCTGTTGGAAAAGTGCATCAAGCTAGTATATAATCTAACAACTAGGTTCCTGCATTAGAAAAGAAGGAAATTATAACAAAGTGTCTGTTTTTTCGAGTACTTATAAACAAACAAAACCTTTTAGAAACAACTCGGTGAGGGAGGTCTACAAGAAAGTAGCCTTTTGTCGGTAATTAGTGCAAGGTTAACATCACAGTTACCTTGGGCTGCTCAGGTATGTGTCCCATCAAGTTTTGGAGGTCTCTGTGGATGGAGATGCTACAGACTCTCTGGGCAACCTATTCCTGTGCTTAACTATTTTCATTGTGCACGGATTTTCCTTAAATACAGCCAGAACATCCCCATGTCTGTTGCTTCTGGTCCTTCTGCTGTGGGGGTCTGAGAAGAACCTGGCTCCATATTCTCTATAAACCCCATTTACCCCAACTTTATGTGGAGAAAGGCTGTAATTAGCTGGCTTCTGGCATTTCTTTTTCTGGGCCAAACAAATTCGAGAAGAAACCTCATCAATGTCCAACAGAGGGAAATAATCACTTCCCCAACCTGTAATAGAGCATGGCGTTTCTCCATCATAGGTTTGTAATTTCACTACAATCAGGAACTTTACATGATTCCTGTTTGCCCATTCCTCCAGTTTATTGAGGTCCTACAGGTAAGTTACTTTTATGTCCTGTGTTATCATTGTTTCACCCCTCCCACAATTTGCCATCAACTTTATGAGATCACAATCCTGTAAAGGTTGTTGAAGAACATGTTAAACAGTTTGAAACCTTGAGCATCATTGCTCAGAAACATCTGCCAGCTACACTACTCTCCAGGCTTAAATGTTCAGTCACTTTGCTCTCTTTGAAATGACTGCCATAGTACATTATTGAAACCCTTGGTAAAGTCACGGTAAATGACATTCTTTGTTCATTTTTTCATAAAGCTGTGGCCAATTCATCTTTAAACCAGGTTGATCAAGCACTCTATGTCCTTGGTAAATTCAGTCTAGCTGTTCCAAATTGCTGCCTTCATTGCTACCAAGGATGAGGAAAAGGCTGGGGTACTAAATGCCTTCTTTACTTCAGTCTTTAACCGTTACACCAGTTATTGCCAGGGTAATCAGCCTCCCGAGACAGAAGGCAGGGACAGGGAGCAGAACAAACCCCCCATAATCAAGGAGGAAGTAGTTATTACCTGCTGAGCCACACACAAGTCTATGGGGCTGGATGGGATCCACCCAAGAGTACTGAGGGAGCTGGCAGAGGAGCTCACCAAGCCACTCTCCATAATTTATCAGCAGTCCTGGTTAACAGGGGAGGTCCCAGATGACTGGAGGCTTGCTGATGTGATGCCCATCTACAAGAAGGGCTGGAAGAAGGGTCCGGGGAACTACAGGCCAGTCAGCCTGACCTCAGTACTGGGGAAGGTTATGGAGCAGTTCATCTTGAGTGAGCTCACCAGGCAAGTGCAGGACAACCAGGGGATCAGGCCCAGCCGCATGGCTTCATGAAAGGCAGGTCCTGCCTGACCATCCTGATCTCCTTCTATGACCAGGTGATCCAGCTGGTGGATGATGGAAAGGCTGTGGATGTTGTCTACCTGGACTTTAGCAAAGCCTTTGACACTGTCTCCCACAGCATCCTCCTAGAGGAGCTGGTGGCTCATGGTTTAGACGGGTGTTCTCTTTGCTGAGTAAAAAGCTGGCTGGATTGCTGAGCCCAGAGACTTGTGGTGAACGGAGCTAAATCCAGCTGGCAGCCAGTCACGAGTGGAGTTCCCCAGGGCTCAGTGTTGGGGCCAGTCTTGTTTATCAATGATCTGGATAAGGGGACAAGGCCAAGTGCCAGGTCCTGCACTTTGGTCAGAACTACCCCATGCAATGTTGCAGGCTTGGGGAAGAGTGGCTGGAGAGCTGCCCAGCAGAGAAGGACCTGGGCGTGTTGTTTGACAGCTGGCTGAACATGAGCTGGCAGTGTGCTCAGGTGGCCAAGAAGGCCAACAGCATCTGGGCTTGTATCAACAATAGCGTGGCCAACAGGAGTAGGAAAGTGTTTGTGCCCCTGTACTCGGCACTGATGAGGCCACACCTCGAATCCTGGGTTCAGTTTTGGGCTCCCCAGTACTAAAGGGCATTGAGGTCCTGGAACATGTCCAGAGAAGGGCAGCAAAGCTGGTGTAAGGTTTGGAGAGCAAGTCTTATAAGGAGCGGCTGAGGGAACTGTGGTTGTTTAGTCTGGAGAAGAGGAGGCTGAGGGGAGACCTTATTCCTCTCTACAGCTACCTGAAAAGAGGTTGAAATGAGGTGGGTGTTGGTCTCTTCTCCCAGTTTACTAGTGATAGAACGAGAGGAAATGGCTTCAAGCTGCATCAGGGGAGATTTAGATAGGATATTAGGAAAAATTTCTTCACTGCAGGAGTGGTCAGGCATTGGACCAGGCTGCCCAGAGAGATGGTGGAGTCACCATCCTTGGAGGTATTTAAAAGACGTGTGGACATGGCACTTCAGGGCACGGTTTAGGAGGCATAGGAGTGTTGGGTTGGTGTTTGGACTTGATGGTCCTAGAGGTCTTTTCCAACCTTAATGATTCATGAGTCTACTCTACGATTCTGTGATTCTTGTCCTTTCATGTTTGGAGACGGCGTCTGTGAGGATTTACCTCCTGAATTTCCTAGGGACAGAGGTTAAACTGATACTGACTGGCCTGTGGCTTCCAATATCCTTCTTTAATATTTTCCCTTTCCCAGTCATTTGGGATTTCTGGTGATCAAACAACACTTCAAATATGATAGAAAGTAGTCTTACAGTGAATCGGTCAGCTCTGGCCAATAGGTGCATCCTGCAGGTGCATCTATTCATAAACACAAGCTTCAAAAAGCGCAACAAAATGTACATTCTGTTTACTGTCCTCTAAAAGGCAAAAAAATTGTCATTGATGTCAAAGTTTACCAAACTTAGCTATAGAAAAGGAAGACCACATCTTCCAGTACAGCTTTCCCTATTATTAACCATCTATGCAAGAAAAACAGACCAGATACTTCCTTTTTCACTGCCAGCCATTGCCCTGTTTGCATAATTCTGGATACATTCAAAGGGATAGATGCTGAAAAAGTTCCAGTCTCATAATTTCCTTAATTTATTAGTGCAGTAATAGTTTAAGTTTCAGCTTCTTGTTATTTTTTAACTTTGATTATTCATGGGAAGGTCTTATGTTGCTATTAATTTACCCTCCTTTTCGTCAGTGAAGCAAATCTCCTAAGTTGTGAAATTTGTCCATGTCCAATTATACAGGCTAGCAGCAGCAGCTAAAACAGCCTTGTGTGCTTTGGGCCCCAGATCCCACAGGCTGAGCCACAGCTGGCTTTTTTTGTTTAGTGAGAAGAGCTGTTCGGGCTTTATACATTTTTGGACAAGAGAATGAGAATAGTGTTTCAGATCACCAGGAATAGCTCCTGAAGGAGAAAAAGTATAACTGTCTGAATTCATTACAATTGACTAGTTCCCTTATAACCAAGATATTTTTTATTTACTTGAAGTGCAGTTGAAACTCTCAATAGAAATCAAGGTAACAGAAAGGACTACATTTTATTGTAAAATAAGCTAATTAACACTTCCAGGACTTTCCAACAGCTGGAAAATGAAATTTTAAAAACAGTGTGATTCCTAAAAGGATAAAATGTTTATCAGTTAAAGTTTTTGGTAACACAGTATTCCAGGGCATTATTAGTACGTGGATAAACCTCCAGCTAGGTCTTTAGTCTTTGACAATTATTGGAGACACAACTTATTGAAATACATAAGTAGTGAAATATACTATTTTAAATAAGGTTCAGAAATTGTCAGTGTTTTTAGAATCTCAAAATGAGCTTCAGGCAGAGATAAGTGTTATGATAAAGTGTTTTGTAAATTGTTTTTATATTTGAATAAGTAAGTCTGCTCTATAATTCTTTTTTGCTAAACAGATCGAATTAATGTCTCCCTAAAAACTGTATAAGCTGTCTAGAGTAAAACTAGACAGCGTTCCTTTGTTTAGACCACTATTATTAGTAGCTTCTCATGCATAACAATCAGCAGAACAAGCAGAAAGCCCCAAATATCTCACATAATGACCTAGCTCTCTACTACCAGCTTCAAATCCTCACTTTTCATCACATTCAATATTTGAAAGTGGGTGCTAATTTGCTAGTAACTGTGATAAACACTATCTTTATTTTCCTAACAGATAATGGAACAACTTGCTCTGCATCTGCTGACTCTATGGTCAGGCTTCCAATGACCTTCTAGCATTATCATAGGGATAAAGTTCATGGTAAAAGGTAGAAACCTTGTGCTACTCTCACAGCTTGATTTCACTTTCTTGAAAGGAACTTTCCATACTTACCTATCAAAACATGAAGCTAGCTTTTTCAAATAACAGCTCTATCTATCTTGATGTTGAGGCACAACAGAGTAGTGGTATTAGAATCCAAGATCTCTGAAGTTCGCAGTGCTGACAGCACTTTCTTTAAAAATAAATATAAGGTAGCTGCATTACAAAAAAATCGCAGAAGTTCATTAGACAAGTAAGTTTGCTAACCTACAAGTGTTTCATTATAGCCCAACTCTCTTGATCTAAAGTAAACAAAAATATTTCATTTGGGTCACTTAAAAATATTTTATTCTTTGTTTCTTATTTTTTTAAATCTTGACTTAATTCAAAACTATTTCAATTAAAAATTGAAAACAAAAAAAGGACCCCTCAAACCAGCTGCAGTCTCACAAATGACTGGGATTTGTCAAACTCCCAATATAATTCAGGATCTTTGGTCATGTCAAAGTTAGGTGAATAATTTGGAAAAAAATCCACTATGCTCAAAATTTTAAAGGCATTACCTTATCTCTTATGATAAACTGTTATAATAACTCATAAAATACAATCATCTGACCCATTTAAATGTTAATATTTTCCCCCGAAACTTTTGCATGTAGAAAATAATATTTATTCTTTTGAGACTCTGCTGAAATGGGATTCAATTCTGTATTAAAAAAAATCTATTTTTCATCTGTCTATGAAAATGAAGTCCCCATCCCTTCTGCTTCATCAGTGTTGAGGACTTTTTTCACTGTTTTGCCCAGAAGACCATAACAACTCTATTGGTTGCATACTCATGCATCTCAATGAGCTTTTCAAATGTAGATTATAAGTAAGGGCGTGCTGTTCCACAATGTAAAAAGGCTCCTGCATATTAGCACCATGCCAAGGCATTAAACATCCGATGAAATCAACATTGAGAAAAGTCACAAAATACGTATACAATCACAGTAAGGTCAGTAATTACTAAGTACTATTTCTCCATGTACTTAAGACATATTTCTGAAGAATATAAATATACACATATGCATGTATTTCAGGAATCCAGAGTCTCTTAAGGAAGCTATCACAACTCCTCTCCTCCCTGCTTTTCTGCCTTGTATATCATTTGTTTCAACAGCCTAGTAGCAGCCAAAGTGATTGTGTTTGGCTGCCAAGTGATTGGCCCCATGGCCATGATCAAGACAGTGCAGCCCCAACAGAGCTTTTTGTCCTCTCTCAGTGTGAGTCCCTTCCCCTGGGCTGCTATCTCCTATGTGCTTTCCATGATTTGTACCAAAATCTTCATAATACGGAGACCTGCAGCCTTTGCAGCTACTCCGCAGGGGTACCCATAAGGATGAAGCCTTTTCTTCCATTAGATAAAGGTCTGTAGCACAGTGGAAGTGGGTCTGATGTCAGATGTTGCCCTGTTTGACCTGGGATCATCACTACTCAGACTAAAGCTCCTCAAAGGCAGTCTGAGGCTTTATCACTGGGCCACTGCAACAGTTACCCTTAAAATTTCAAATCTCAATTTGTAACTCACTTGAAATCCTAACAAACCCTGTTTCAACCCAAATGAAATTTAATGGCTATTACAATACTCAGGCAAACAGGATTGATAAGACTGTGTCAGCATCTCTTTTTCCCTTAACTGTAGGATTTCTTCACTAATAGATAGTGGGTTTTGAATTTATCCTTACCAAACATTTCAGGTAGGTGTTGTTTGATATATAAATTAGAGATAACTCTGCAAATGTATTCTTATTTTGCTGTATGCTTATTTCTTGGGAATAAAATACAAATGTAGTAATACAGGAGTACTTAATGTTTGGTTCATTCAGGCATTAAATGCTCTAAAAAGTGAGTGACCTTCAAAGCATTTTGTGTAGGAAAATTATTCTTTGCATTTGTACACACATATCAAGAGAAAATGAGTTGCTAATCTGGACTTCCTAGCATAATCATGCAAATCAAATATCTGGTTATGCTTTTTGGGTGATAGCTCTTCTACTTCCATTACTGAATGGCCAAACATGTGACTTATATTGAAAAAGAGAAAAAAGGACTGTCTCCTCAGCTGCTGGAATCTGGTTTTGATCCAGTGAAATAAATGCACATGCACTCACATACACCAATCAGCATGGGCTTTCAGTACCAGAGGAAGGAGAGAATAATATCACAGAATCACAGAATCACAGAATCACAGGTTGAAAGGGACCTCAGGGATCATCTAGTCCAACCTTTTTGGGAAGAGCAGAGTCTAAACAAGATGGCCCAGCACCCTGTCCAGAGAAGTCTTGAAGGTGTCCAACGTGGCCGAGTCAACCACTTCCCTGGAGAGATTATTCCAATGGTGACTGTCCTCACTGTGAAAAATTTCCCTCTGGTGTCCAATCGGAATCTCCCCAAGAGCAACTTGTGTTCATTCCCCTTTGTCCTCTCCATGGGACTCCGTGTAAAATGGGAGTCTCCGTCTTCTTTGTAGCTACCCCTCAAGTACTGGTACGTGGTGATGAGATCCCCTCTGAGCCTCCTTTTCTCAAGGCTGAACAAACCCAGTTCTCTCAGCCTATCCTCGCATGGCAGCCTTCCCAGTCCTCTGATCATCTTGGTGGCCCTTCTCTGGACCCCTTCCAGCCTGTCCACATCTTTTTGTATAGCGGGGACCAGAACTGTACACAGGACTCCAGGTGTGGCCTGACAAGCGCTGAGTAGAGCAGGATAATGACTCCTTTATCTCTGCTGGTGATACCCTTTTTGATGCAACCCAGCATCCCATTGGCCTTCTTGGCTGCAGCAGCACACTGTTTGCTCATGTTGAGCTTCCTGTCCACCAGCACCCTCAGGTCCCTTCCCACAGAGCTGCTCTCCAGCCAGGTGGGTCCCAGCCTGTGCTGCACTCCCGGATTTTGTTTTCCCAGGTGCAAGACCTTACACTTCTCCTTGTTGAACTTCATAAAGTTCTTGCTGGCCCACTCTTCCAGCCTATCCAGATCTCCCTGCAGAGTAGCTCTCCGTTCTGGAGTGTCTACTTCCCCGCTCAACTTGGTGTCATCAGCAAACTTCATCAGGCTACACTTGATCCCATTATCCAGATCACTTATGAAGATGTTGAATAACATTGGGCCCAATATTGATCCCTGGGGGACTCCACTAGTGACAGGTTGCCAGTTTGAGAAAGAGCTATTTACCACCACTCTTTGGGTGCGGCCTGTCAGCCAGTTCCCCACCAATGCACAGACCACTTGTCTAGGCCATAACACATCAATTTCTCCAGGAGGAGACTGTGGGGGACTGTATCAAAGGCCTTGGAGAGGTCCAGGTAAACAATGTCCACCGCCCGCCCCATTTCAACCAGGCAAGTCACTGTGTCATAGAAGACCACCAGGTTAGTCAAGCACGATTTGCCCTTAGTGAAGCCATGTTGGCTTTTCCCAATCACGTCCTGCAATTGACTTGTGATGGGCCCCAGGGGGATTCATTCCATAACTTTCCCAGGGATTGAAGTAAGGCTGAAGGGCCTACAGTTACCCAGATCCTCCCTCAAGTCTTTCCTGTAGAGGGGTAACATTTGCCTTCCTCCAGTCCTCAGGGATATCCCCCAACCTCCATGACTTCTCAGAGATTATGGAGAGCGGCCTTGTGATGATGTCAGCAAGCTCTCTCAACACCCTTGGGTAGATGGCGTCATGGCCTATTGATTTGTGGGGGTCAAGCTCCTGTAGTAGTTCATATATGAACGCTATCTTCACCAATGGTGGGTTGGTGTTTGGTTCAATTGGCAATTTTGTTCCCAAAGCCTGGAACCCAACAGTGCTGGAAAAGACCAAGGTGAATAAGGTGTTGAGTACAGATTCACAGGATGATTGAGGATTGATTGATGATTGAGGATGATTTCACAGATCGGTTTACTGAACCGTATTTTGGAGTGGCTGTTTGATTAGCATCCATACGTGTTTTATTGGTAGGAAAAAAATTATTTAAAATATTAGAGATGAATAAAACATCTTGATAAGGCAGAATTCTCTTCTTGGAAGTTGGGAGGAGGGTGCACCTTGTTATCTAGAAAATAATTAAAAAGAATGCAGCCAAACCTTTTCTTGTCTAGCAATATTCAAGCATATCATCATTCTTTTTCTTCTCTCTTGGAAATTTCTCAGCTGTGCAAATATTTTGTTTTCAAAAAAGAAAATTATTTTTCACCATGTTTGTATGTTGTGCGCTTGACGACAATTTACTAAGACGTTCTTACATTCTATGCATGTACATGAAGCCAAACAGATTGCATGTATTTCTGTGGTGAAATTAGAACGAATTTAAACAAATGAGTGGAAGTTAGTTGTACTTCATGTTTTTTGCAGCCATAGAAAACATATATGATGGCAGTGTCTACAGTGCTTTTCTCTCTCTCCCTCTCCCTGCTTCCCTCTCATGGATAGGACACTTCTCTGCAAAACCATATTGAAAGAGAGCATTGTGGCCTTCTAGAAGGTCTGCTTACTGTTCAGAGTACCCAAATGCTTCTCGCAAACATGGCAGGACGATAACAGCTGTGTAACCAGAACACTGAGGGATTTCTTGTCCTCTTTATTTGTTTCTTCACACACTGTAATAACCTGATCATGCATGGTTTTCATGACAATTTCCATAACAGAAAATAATTTTTCCCTCAGCAAGCAAAAATCAGAGGGCAAGTAAAAATTTCATAAGCATTACAACCTTATTTGAAACTTGCAGGGGATATCATAGGACAGCAGCTCCTCAGGGTCCCATGATAAAGCCTGGACAAACTGAAGGCTTGGATGCCATGCAAAGCTGGGAATAATGATTTTATCCATATAGACTGCCTATTGTAGAGTAAAAAACTATTGCATCTTAGTTGACCCACAGAAATTTTCTATGACCCTACTTTAATTTTTCAGTAAAAACTAGATAATTCAAATTGGATTATCCATAAAAGACAAACTAAGCTTTTTCTAATTCAGCTATTAATCGTGCTGGTTTTCAGGGCTATACAGGTTGAGCCCCAGAAAATCCTTTGCATTAAAATCAGAAAGCTGCCTGCTCCTTTAAAAGGATGTCAAGGCAGAGACAATTTGGCAAATCGTGCTATATTTTAGTGGAATGGGGCAGCAATTGCTACAAACACCCAGTTTTGTTCAACGTTATATTGCAGCCAGAACACAGAGACATTAGAAGCCGAATGGTAATGTTTGAGACATGACCTTTCAATAAATTTTGCAGAGGGGGTGATAAACTGCAGCAGGAGTGGATAAGAAAATATCTGACTAATACTTTATATTCAATAACTATTATTTTCAGCAGACAGGGACACCATTATATTGTCTTTCACTAAGACATGGTACGTGAATGGCATCAGTTGCCTATAACTCTCTCATGAACCAGGAGAGGCTCTGATTAGTTTACTGGATTTTTGGATCACACCTCCTTTAGGGTGTTTCCATACAATTTCTGATGACTGCACAGAGCATAGATGTACAGGAGGCCTGTGTACTGGGGAGTAAAAGATTAGATTCAAGTTCTATATGAAGTCTGCTTAGAGGTCCCGGTTGACTTGAAGAACACAGCAGTTCTCAGTGTTTGGTGCTCATTTACAAAGCAGCCTGTGGATAGGCTGTTGAGCAGACAGGTGACCAGCCTCCTGACTCCCAGAGCCTGCCCTGGTGGGACCTAATGACAAGTCCTAAGCTGTAGTACATGGGCAACATACATTACGGTATCTATTCTTTTTCACATCATTCCTTCCTTTTTCTGCTTATCCTTCATGGGCACTCAAATCACTAATTCCTCTTTGTGTGTTGTTAAATAGTAAAATTATTCTCCCTGGGCCAAATGGGAGGAAGAAGAATTTAAAAGCTACTGCGTCGATGGATGAAGCTGGGATGCAGCCAGGCTTTGGACTCAGGTAAATGCAATTAGTCCTTGTGGGCTGTGTCCTCACTGGCTATTCAGTTTAGAGTAGTAATGTGGTTTTGAAACAAATTTCCGAATGTTTCAACCCATGATGTGTTGATTTAGCATATTCACACAGACTAGACTCCTTCCACAGGAAATTTTGTAGAGAGGGTTTAGCTTCACTGTTATTTTCCTGTCTAAACACTGATGCTAAGCCCTGTCTAAAAAATTAAGATCTATTACTTTCTGTCTTAACTTTATCAAAGAAGTATCAAACAGAAGAAAGTTGTGGTGGGCACAACATCACGTATTCACCACTGGAGATGATTAACAAAATAGCTGATATTAGACTTTAAAGGCAGTTGACCTGTAACAACTGTCAAAGCATATGTGAGATAGATATCTGTGGCAAGAGAAAGTAACCATAATCACTCATATGGTGTGATTTTGATACCTTTTATTTAGTCCCGGATGGTTCTAGTTGTTATTTACTGATACTATCTACTGAATCTTAGCCCACTTAAAGCAGAGACTCTGACCTTGTTTGACTTATGAGAGAAGGCGGCCCATGGCGTGAAAATAAAGAATATACAAAGACTTTTTTCTTTTCCAAAGAGCAAATGAATAGGTCAGCATGGTGGCTGTTTAGAAGGTAATCTCTTACATAATTCTTCATGCCATAACAACATTGCTTTGCCCTAGAAAAGATGTCTGGGATATAGTCTATCTAGTTTAAAAGTGTTTTTACATGCACCATGATGACAGCACATACCAGCGTTATAATTGCTTCAGGGCTTTTCAGAATTGCTAGGGAATATAATACTTCACTGAATGAATATTTCAGTGAAAATCTCCCTTTAGTGAAGTAGGTCCACTGGCACAAAACAAATACATATATTCTGCAGATGTATGTATTGGGGTATGCAGGAACATTAGCAGAGCTGGAGCATGTCCAAAGAAGGGCAGTGAAGTTGGTGAAGGGTCTGGAGATCAAGTGTTATGAGGAAAGGCTGAGGAATCTGGGGTTGTTTAGTCTGGAGAAGAGGAGGCTGAGGGGAGACCTTATTGCTTTCTACAACTACCTGAAAGGATGTTGTAGTGAGTCGGGGGTCGGTCTCTTCTCCCTAGTAACAAGTGATAAGATGAGAGGAAACGGCCTGAAGCTGCACCAGGGGAGTTTAGGTAGGACATTAGGAAAATCTTCTTCACTGAGAGGGTTGTCAAACAGTGGAACAGGCTGCCCAGGGAGCTGGTTGAATCTCCATCCCTGGAGGTGTTTAAAAGAAGGGTAGATGTGGTGTTTGAGGATATGATTTAGTGGTGGACTTGACAGTGATAGGTTAGTGGTTGGACTCAATGATCTTAAGGGTCTTTTCCAACCTTAATGATTCTATGATTCTATGAGAGGTGCACTTTCAGTTACTATCAGCATATTGTCAACTGCTTGGAATAAGAGAGACACCCTGCTACATTTTGAACTTTCCATCTCCAACTTATAAAATAATAGAAATATAAGACAAATTAGCTGAAAAGAATTTGCACGGAATATGTAAAAATGTGACACTTAACTGGTTACTACATCAACAGAAATGTGCCAAATGTTCCTCATGGAGTTAGTTCAAAATATACCCATTTTTTCCACATATAGGAATTTTTTTTTTAATTGGGGATGAATCCTGAGAACCTGAGCCAACAACAGGGAACTCTACTGAAATGCATTTAGTTCTTACTCATCTATGATTGATTATAAAGAGTTCTTTTAGGTGCGGTGTGAAGACCAGGAAAGTACAGCAGGATAGTTGATGGTTTTTGCAATAAGCTCTTTGTTGTAGTCTTGGGTTTAAAGGGAAAAAATGTCTTCTAATTCACAAGTCAGAGAGGGGCAAAAGCATCTTCAGTCATAGGCTTGCCAAGCTGGCGAAGAGGCCTTTAAACTAAAGTTGCTGCGGGAGGGGAACCTCAGTCCAACCCACTCCTACCAGTCTGATGCCAGTGCCAGGAATAGATGCCTAGAGCCTGGAGAAGGATCACAGGTCAGCAGCAGAGCACCTGAAGGGCAGCACAAGGGAATTCCAGCCACTCCAGCCAGTAAGCCAGCTTCACTGGGGGCCCAACTTAAATGCCTCTATGCAAATGTACATAGAGTGGGGAATAAACAAGAGCAGTTAGAGATGTGCACACACCTGCAGGGCATCACGATGAAATGGTGGAATGGCTCCTGTGACTGGAGTGTTGGAATGCAAGGATACAGGCTCTTTAGGAAAGACAGGCAGGGTAGAAGAGGAGGGGATGTCATTGTCTACGTTAATGACCAGCTGGAGTGCATGGAGCTCCTCCTGGGGGTGGATGAGGAGCTGAGACCTTATCAGTCAGGATTAAAGAGAGGGCAGAGACAGGTGACATTATAGTGGGGGTCTGCTACAGGCCACCTGACAGGAAGATTGAGTGTATGAGGTCTTCTATAGACAGATAGGGGCAGCCTCACATTCACAAGCCCTGGTCCTCCAGAGGGACTTCAACTACCCCAATATCTGTTGGAGGGACAACACAACAGGGCATAAACAATCCAGCAGTGACCATGAAATGGTGGAGTTCAAGATCATTAGGGCACTGAGGAGGGCACACAGTGAGCTCAGTACCCTGAACTTACCCAGGGAAGGAGAGAAAAATGTTTTTAAGCCTTAATTATTATTTTCCTCCCATTTTTCTCTTTTTCTGGTTCTTTAATGTACTGAAATCATTCTAACATACATTTAGTTCACTTCCACTTAGCTTCACATTTGTTCTCTAGTATAATGTCTTTCCCACCAATACCAATAACTGACACCAGCAACACACTTGTTTGTGTCCATCTTAAAATTAATAAATGGCCCCTTTTGTTTTCAGGCTATCTGTCTGATTTCCTTTTGTTGTAATCTTATCCATTGGTCCATGGAGAACTCATCACACCTGGCCGCTGCCCATGCCCACTCTGCCCATGCTCTGTCAGCTTCAGGAAATGCTTGCAAATTGCCCTAATCCCTCAGAGCTCCCCAATTTTTTTCCAAAGAAATTGAAATTATTTTGGATTGTACTGCTTGATATCTTTTCTCCCCATCTAAAACTCAACCTCAAACTCTGCTTGTCTGCTGTCCACTGCAAGTTTCTTTTCTTGCAGCATTTTGGAATGTCGTCTTAACCAATGTCACAGTACAGTCACCTTCCAGAAAATTCTGTTTGCACTAAGTGACTTTTCACTGGAAAAGTAATTGCTTTGTTGAGGTTTAATTCTGGCCCTTGCAGAAGTCCGTATTTGAAACAGTCTTCATTCGTTTTTAAGATGGCCATTAATTCAGCTCAGGTTCGAGGTTTTTTTCTTACCTGCCTCTTCACACCCTCTCTGCACCTGCCAGGTTGCAGATTTCTTTTCTAAGGAATCAGCTGCCAGCTTTTGTTACTTAAACCAGTGATCAAACACTACCACAGTCATGGCAGTGGATATTTCTCCACGTCCACGGAGGCACAGTATCTATTTTGGTTAGATGCTTTTGGGAAGATGCAGTCAATGCCTCCTACAGCTATAGCTTAGTGCACACACGCAGAGCACAACCACCAACTCCAAGGATGACTGAGGTAGCAAAACCAGTAGGTATGATTCTATTCACACTCCAAACAAAATAAGCTAAGCGGAACCTCAGTTGTTCATTGGAGTCTCCAGGGTACAAACTAGAGAAAAATCTTTGTAACACAACCTGTAACTCTACTTGCAGATTGTTTAAAAGAAATAGAATGATGAGCATCCTTTTTGTGTGTTTTTATTTGGAGGCCACAGGAGATCAATAACAATACAGTAATAGCAAATATAACTTTGCACCTTGGATTGTTATGAATACCATTTGACTGGATTAATTTGTTTGGCCGAAAGTTTATTCCTTGTGTATAGGATGTTTTGAGGCAGAGAACAGATATTGTATTCATGGGACAGAATCCTATCTTGGATAGATACTGTGAACAATGAAAAATACACTGGGCCCCAGATTACTCTCATCATCATATGAGACAATAATTCCATAGAAACTGTTGAGAAGCACTGGTCTCAGTGAGCAGGCAACTGTTTCGGTGCCACAAGCACGTGTCGGCTGAAGCAAACTATTTGCACTTTGAAACAGAGAAAACTTGGCTGGGAAATTTAATAAGATTAATTTTGTTCATTAAGTCTGATTTTTCTGGCACTTGAAGTGGAATGCAAAGAAAATAGTTTTTTCCTAATGTGCTTTAACACTTTCAGTTTCATACTTTCAAAAGCAAAAAGAAGGGGAAAAAATAGCATTGAAAGTCACTGGCAAGGATGATGTCTAGGGATAAGATTCCTACTAGGACCAAGCTGGCTTCCTATTGCTATCATCTGGTGCATAATGTTACAGTTCTCTATAAACTCTCTCTATTAATCTTTCTTCTCCTTCTGATTCTGACTGCAGGCACGTTATTCATCAGCTCACAGATTTTGCATATTCAGTCAAAAAAGATAAAGTCACAGTGGGGAAAGGGAAAATCAGCATCACCTAAGTACCTCTCACCTCTTGCCTTTTTCAGTGATATAACTGAAATCATTGACTGCCCTACTTGCCTGCAGTACAGCAGCACACAGTTCTTAGCGAAGTCCCTTAATGGGTCAGACCATTAGAGTGCACAACTCAGTGCACTCCAGCATGCATCTCTCATACTAATAGTGTCCAATCAAATAACAAGATCAGTACAGAGTCTAAATCATTTAGGCTTGTTAAAATGCCACTGCTAAGACTCTTTGTGCCATTTTCAGGGTGTAGCTGATTCATACTGTGATATGCTCTAGAAATAAAGCAAGAAGGAGGAGAAAAAATATAAAATTGCCTTTGCATGTTTGTAGATAAATTGCATCTTTTGTTTAGATTTGTTAGACTTCATCCTTATCATATGCCTAGTAATTTTTTTTCTTAAAGAGAACACTGCTTTTCTGGGTTTTTGGTTTTGTTTGTTTGTTTTTTCTTCTTTCTGTTGTTCTATTCAGAAAGCTGCAGCACTGACTAGCTGCTAAGGGAGATGGCTACATATATATGAAACACAGAGTGTGTTCTCTGCATATATCATGCAGATGCAGGAATCTGACCTACTCTCTTCCTCTAAACCACCTCAGCTTCCTGTAAAGATCAGAAGGTTTATACTCCCATATTACAACAGCAGTTCAATGTGTCTAAACCCTTTATAATTAAATTCAAATTTATCATATGATCTTCACAATTTAGTTTTTCAGCAATAACTACTCTCCCAGTGAATAAATCCCTCTATCCTCATATTGCCTTCTACGGCAGTGTGCCTGCACCTCTGAAACACCAGGTCATGTCAGGTAGTACAAGGGCTGAGCAGTGACCTTGAGCAGAGAGAAACTCTATTACCTTCTCTGTGGGTTTCCTGAGATTACTGCAGGTTAGGGTTCAAGTGCATTAGCAGAGAATAGAGGGAAGCTACAGCTGAATGTTAAAATGCTTCTAGCACTTTTCCCCCTTTTTCCTGCTAATTCAAATAGCTGAAGGGGCAGGCACAGTTATACTTCCATTAGACAGGCTGAAGTTGATTAAAATGTCGCATATTCTGGGTGTTATCCACTAGGTTACTTTAAAAAGAGCTATTTACATAACCTTCATGAATTCCTTCCAACGTCCTATGAAACAAAATCACTGTCAGATGATAACCAGGCATTAAAGTAACTAAAAGGTCAAGATGTGAATTTAAATTTCTTAAAATTGCAAAGGTGGCTTACCTCTCTGATTCATTCTATTTAGCTGAAGTGATACAGTCACACTGCTAGTAGTAAAACATTCAACTCTACTTTTTGTAAATCTGTATTAGTAATAACTACCTGGAAAATAGAAGTCAAGGGGAAAAGCAATATCCCTGCTGTTTAAAATGTAATGTTTAAAAAATATTTTTCTTAAATCTCATGTTTGATCCTCACTATTTCTGCAACGGCTTTTTAGTGTAGGAGTAGAAAGAATATCTACGGTACAGCTCTGACTAAGGTCTTCTCTTAGGTAAAATGTAAGTAAAAGTCTGCTGGTACAAAAGAATACATATCTAGTTCTATCTATGATAAGAACTTATGTAAAAGTTCATGTGTTCTTTTTTAAAATGTCATATTTTTGTAGGTATATTTCAGCACAAATATGAAAAAAAGAATCCAAATGCCCCAAACCCAGCAGCCCGCATAAAATATGAACCCATCCATCCATCAAGTGTGTGAAGTGAAAAAATCAGTTTAGAAACAGACTTTAGTTTCAAGCCTCTCAGGCACTATTAACAGGGAGAGGCTGACGTTCTCATCCAGAATGAGAACTTGTTTCAGTCTTGCACACATGCTGTAAATCAAGCAAAATCAAGCAGTTGTCTTTATTGTGACCGTGCCCAGCTCTCTGCAAAGTTGTAAGTGGCACCAGGTGCCCTCCTGCCAGCTCTGTGCCAGTGCAAGGGCTATTTGCAGTAAATAACATTGGACTGTGTGAAACACAGGTGTGGGGGTGGGAACAAGAAAGTACCGGTTTTCCAAAAGACAAAAAATGTCACTGCCCCAGGCACTGTAGAAAGGAAATGAATGTATTTAAGAGAAGGCAAAACTGCCAATGTTTCAGCTGCCCAGAAGCCCAGCTGAGGGCTCTTCCTGGGACTTAGTTGAGCATGCTTTTGTATCCCTGCACTTGTGTTGTTGCTTCTGCCCTTCACTGTGTACCTCTTTTATTACATCCAGACTTTCTCTCTCTTTGTTAATTTACAAGCGGGGCACAGGTCTAGTTCCTGTGAGTTGGTGAAGATACCAAATATTTCAATCAATGCAAATAATGTATAATAATGACAAATTGGATTATACTTCTTAGATTAATAAACATAATCTGTGAAGATAAGTTTTCTTTAGTGGCCTTCTCACTGCAAGGTTCAGCCATTACTGCTGCAGACCCTCAAGCCAGAGGGAGCTGACAGAAGTCCCTCTGAAGCCCAGCAGCACCGATGTTGACACAAAGTGCATCCACAGCTGTCAAGGTTGTCTGCAGGCAGACAGCCTCTTTGGGCAGCATGGTTGCTATGTTTCCTCCTTGCTGGGATCTCATGTGAACCTGCCTTGAAAATGCTGTCTTAGCAAGGCTGATTTCCTTTTTGGGTTACATGTGATAAAAAAGTACACCCTCCTCAAAAAACCAATGGACTCCCACTGTGACTCCATGGTATGATCCAGGATTTGTTTGGCACAGATATATAATTTTTAATAACCATAATAATTATGATTTAGGCTTCATCTAAGGTTCTGAAATGACTTAACATGCATCAAATAAATCTTACATTGCTGTGCTCAGAAATATCGTGCTTCTACAGCTGGGTAAGCTAAAGCACAGTTCTTCAGATTCAGAAATTTTAAGACCAGAAGGAATCATTATACCATCTCTATGTTTGTCCGTTGCGTTTCATCTGATTCCTACTCAACTGAAGCCATTAAATAAAAGTATGCTTACACTGTTACAAATGCTTGTGTTAGCTTATTGAAAAGAGCCATCATCCCCCAATTAAAATGCATCTATCATCCTAGTCCATTGCAACACCTTAGGTTAGCCATTTTATATCACATTTGCATCAAATTGGTCTGAATGCAGGACTAGTTTCTGTGTCAGTACACCTTCCAGCCAAATGCTGGCAATTTCTATAAATGTCCTACATCTCACACCTTTAAGCATATGCATACACTGAACAACACACTTTCAGGAAAGGAATCACTCCTCACTCAAATATAGAGAATCCATCACTTTTATTGGTAGATTATTTTACTGGATAATCAACATAATTTAAAAATATGCTGTATTAGTCATTTGAATGTGACCGCCTTTAACTTGCAGACATTCACTCTTGTTATGCACTTCATAGGTAGTTTAAAGAGCTCTTTAGTTTTATATATTTTGTCCTCCTGAAGCACTTACACACTTAATCAAGCTATCTCTTTATTCATATGATGAAGTAAATGGATTAAGCTCTATGGTTTCTTGCCAGAAACTGGCTTCCCTAGCTCTGGAGTGTGATTATGTGCCTTCTTTGATTTTTCACATATTTTTAAAGTTATGGGGAAAAACCTGTGTATAATATACCTGGACTGTACTGTCATATGCCACACCGAGATGTTTATGTACCTTTATTTCTCCTAGCTTTTTATTTTCCTGCTTATACATCTAAATGATACATCAGACTTTAAGTCATAAAAGTTCATGCAGAGTTGTTTTTCTCCTCTTTAAATCATTCCAGATCACTGCTTTCAAGAATATAGGTGCCCATTCTGTATGGTGTAGTGGTGGGTTTTTTTTCCCTAGATAAGTGTCTTTTCCTGGATTTTGTTAAAATAGTTTTTGTTCTAATATCCATCCTTGTTAAATGATGGCTTTGATCAATGTTTACAGATACAGTGTACAGTTACTGTGTCAATACAGTGTATTTTATCAGAATTTCATGCAGTTTTAAGCCTGACACTTGAAGTCTAAGGCTACTAACTCTACAGAATTACCTTTGCCAGCCAAGCTTTTTAGATAATATCAAATAAGCATAATCCAGTGGCTGAATTAGGAATCATAGGAAAACTCTAGTGGGGAAGGATTTCGGAAGGTGTCTGATGCAAGGAGCTGCTCATTCCAGGGCCAGCATCTGGGTGCTGCTCTTAGGTGTCCCCCAAGCCACCCCTTGTCCACGTTCAACTGGCCCTGGTCCTTCAGCCCCTCCTTACAGGTTGAGTTCTCCAGCCCTGACAACCTCACTGGTGATTACCTCTGCTGAGCTTGCTTGGGTTTATTGATGTCTTTCTCGTACTGGAGGTCCAAAACTATGTGCAGTATTGAGGTGTGGCCTAATGAGTGCCAAACCAAAGGGGAAAATCTCATCCCTTAATTGACTGGCTAGTTCATACAGCCCAGGATGCTGCTGGCCTTCATAGCTGCCAGAGCACACTGCTGGCTTGTGCTCAACTAACTGCCCACCAAGACCCACAAGCCTTTCCTTCAGAGCTACTCCCAGCCAAGAGGTCCTCAGCCTGTATTGCTCGAGGGCTTATTCTTTCTCAGGGGCAGGACTTCAGTTTGTCCTTATTGAATTTTAGTTTTCAACCATCCTGTTCCTCCAGCCCATCCAGGTCCCCCTGAACGGTAGTCCTGCCCTCAGGCATATGCCTCAGTCCCACCAGTTTGGTGTCAAAAGCAAACTTGGCATGAGTGCAGTCCCTCTCTTTTCCAGGTCACATAATCACTGTGGTGGTTTGACCCTGGCTGAAAGCCAGGTGCCCACCAAGCTGCTCTATCATTCCGCCCCCTCTTCAGCTGGAGACAGGAAGTCCATCTGGTTGTCTACCCATCCAGACCATAACAACCTGCCTTGGATTCAAGAGTAATGTGTGAGACAGGGTCAGATACTTTGCTAAAATTGAGGAAAATGGCACCCATTTCTCTCCCCTCATTCAAAAACTCTGTCACATTATCAGTGAAGCAATTATGTTTGTGAGGCATGGTTGACCCTTGGCAAATCAATGTTGACTCTTCCCAAAGGGTCCTCCTTACCTGTGTGGCTCGAATTGTGTTTCAATTATTATTAGTCTAATTACAATATCTTCCTTAATGACCTCCTCATTTCAACATCTTCATTAAGTGACAACAGGACCAGCTGCACCCTCAAAAGATTTGCAGACAGAAAACTGGGAGGAGTGGCTGAAACATGACAGGGTTGTACTGCGATTCAAACACACCTGAACAGGCTGGAGAACTGGGAGGACAGGAACCTCATGAAATTCAACAATGAGACACAAGAAGTCCTGCATCTGGGGTAGATTAACCCAGGTACCAGTAAATGCAGGGAGCTGATGGGCCAGAAGGCATCTGAGCAGAGAAAGACCTAGGGTCCTAGAGGACAACAAGCTGTCCATGAGCCAACAATGTTCCGTCACAATAAGGAAGGCCAACAGCCTCCTGGCTGCTTTAGGCAGAGCATTACCAGCAGGTCCAGGGAGGTTGATCTGTCTTCTCTACCCATCATCTGAAGTGCTGAGTACAGCTCTGGGCTCTCCAGTTCAAGACAAGGACTTACTGAAGCAAGCCTCATGCAAGGCCACAGAGATGATTAAGGGACTGAAACATCTTTCCCATGAGGAGAGCCAAAGAGAGCTGGGACTCTTGATTCTGGAGAAGAGAAGGCTCAGGAGAATGCTATCCATGTGTATAAATTCCTGATAGGAGGGAATGGAGAAGAGGGAACAAGGCTCTTCTCAGCAGTGCCCACTGACAGGGCACAGTTAAAACTCATGAAAATCCCTCTGAACACAAGAAAAAAATTTTAAAAATTTCTTTACTGGCAGCTGGTCAAACACTGGCACGGATTGCCCAGAGAGGTTTTGGAGTCTCCATTCTTGGAGGTACTCAAAACTCAGTGGGCATGGTCATGTGATGTGCAACCTGCTCTAGTTGACCATGCTTGAACAGAGGGATTGGACTGGAATATTTCAAGAAATCCTTTCCATTCTAAACCATTCTGTGATTCATTAATTGCAGCTGCAAGTAAAGAAATGAGGTATTTTTAATTTATAAGTGTTTTCTTATCAAGATTGTAATGTATTCATAGTCAGCCCATATCTTTTTAACTGTCAATACCTGAAGGTGGGAGTTTTCATATTGGCATTGCTCAGATCTTAAAATGCTCAGGTCTAAGCACTTTTAGCCTATGAAGATTGGCTATGGCATTTCCAGCTATTCCTAGGTTATGGTCTTATTGACATAATACTAATGTCCTAAGCATATCTAACTTGGTGGTTGTTTTCCCAAAGTGATTTATATTTATGTGGGATGCTGCTAACATACAGTCTTCTAATGGAGACTCATTTTATTAGTAGGACGGGTTTTTATGTGTTTGGTTTTTTTCTAACTTGGTTTTGGATCCAGGATTAATTTTTCAGGAATAATGGTATTATTTTGCAGTTTTTATTAGATATAGTCATGACTACCTGAACACATTATTGCTCCATAGGGGGAACACTGGCAGACACAAGGAGCTCTGCCAGAAATACATATTCTCCCTGTGGGGCAATAACACACACAAGTGATCATGACTATACAGTTGTATTTATTTAGTTATTTAGATTTATTTCAGCTCCCCACTGTATCCTTTAAACCCATTTTTGAAAGATAAAAGGAAGACTGTAAACATTAAGGTTGAAGCTCAAACCAGTGAGTGAGTCAAGGTATTTACTTGATTAAAAAAGAATATGAGTGAAAATTTCTTTTTTAATTTCTAGAAAAAAACCTGGACACATGTACCCTCAATGTACCTCCACGTACCTTTGCCTAACTTACCCCTTTCCTTGTGGCCTCAGTCTACTCTCTGTAAACATCAGGGCAAAAGTTGATGTTACAGCCTTGTCCCTAAGTGCTCACTCTAGCAGCCGTTTTGTTTCTAGATCCAGTTGATAACCCAAGGTAATATAACATGTGTAACCCCCGCTGAAGAAAACTGACCTCCTTTTATTTTCTTTCTGTATGGAAGCAAAGCAGTGCCTGTGATTTACAGCACCACCGTCCCTGTTCTTGCTGCTGAGCTCACCACGTGTCCTCCCCCTCCTCCTCCTTTCCCTATTCCTAGAATCAGGCTCCCTGACCACTCAGCCCCTCCCCCACCTAGAAAGTCCTCCACACACTTAATTGACTCCACAGCTCTCTTCATTTCCCATCAGAAGAACTATCTTTTCTCCCTGTCTTATAACCCCTAACCTTCTTTCTAATAAAACAATCAAATTCTACTTCTCTTTTTCCAAGTGCTCAATCAGTCTCCCTTGCCCTTTGCCACCCTCTTCACCCTTGCCCCACAGTCTGCAGATGCCATTCCTATATATATCATAATGAATGTTTGTGAATGTTTGTGAAATTTGTATACAAGGTAGTAGCTAAGGGCTGGTTTTCTGCCTACTATAGAGGGAAGAATCTGACCAGTCTGTCTTGTCTGCTTTCAGGCTAAAAGACTGATAAAGGATTTGGTAAGAAAGAACTCAGTATTGCACAGATATTATTAAATGTGCTTGTGTATGTATCTTTCCATCTATATCTGTTTTTTCTGTCTCTTCCTCACACTGATGGGCACAGAGTGGATCCAGGCTCAGAAAAGCCCCAGGAAATACTGATGTTTCTGAAAGTGTTAATCCTGGCTTTGCTCTTCCACAGTGTAAGTGCAGTACAGAAGCCTTTTGTTAAGTGCGTTTTATTTCTGCCTTTGCAAGTGGCCTGATGCACTCTTTCACATCCTAAACCACATACTCTTTAGAGCAGGAATTACATTGAGCCATGCCTATGTTTGAAATAGGACCCACAGGCTTGATGAGGGGATTGATGGGGCTTTATTTACCATATTCAGCTCATGAGGAAAGCAATATTCTCCACACCTCAGTGAAAGGAGCAGAGAGCATTTAAGGGGAACTTCTTCTACCTTCTGATATTGTGGGCAAATTTATAAAAGGTTGTTTCATTTTCCAATTCCTGTTTGTCTCTCTCAAAATGGCTTGCTAGCCATAGGATGAAAATCTGTGCATACCATTGCCAATTCATTGACCATGGTCTGAGAGCCATTAGCAAGGATGACACCAGACACCTAGTCTACAAATATAAATGCATATTTAAAAGTACATATTTTTTCCATTTTAATTCATTTTCAGGCCTTTTCTTTTCTTGTGCAAATGTTACAAAAATTTGCATTTATTTATTACTCCAAATACTCCTAAGCAGTAATATTTTTAAATGATCAAATATTTTAATATTTGCTAAAAGCAAAATGAAAATTATCCTTTTGGTTACATCATTTGGTGTTCTTATTGCTCCATTTACTTACTACATCCAAGGAATAGAAAGAATGCTGAAAAATATCTATAAGTAGTACACACATGCAATGTTCATGGACTATATGGGCCTGACAATTTTACGGAAGAAATTCACTAATTCACAGAAGAAAATCACTAATGAAGGTGATAGATCCAGCAAACGGTATTTGTACCTGAAAGCCCAACTTCTAAGTGCCTAATATAGTGAAGTGACATCCTCAACCAAAGCAATACATCCAGACTTCTCATAGAGTTGATGTAGACAGGGGGCTGCAGGATGTAGGTGATCACTCCTTGTGTTCTGGCATTCTTCAGCAGAAGGTGCCATCCTTCCTTCTCTGGAAGCTGGGCACTTTCATCAATCACAGATCTAGACCCCTGTCCTTTCTTGAGTGAAGGAGTCAGCCGTTCCTTGGGGGAGCTCAGCACTGCCAAATTTTTCCCCAAAAGAAAACCACCAACAGTACGACTGCTGTGAGTAACAGGTCTCTCTGTCACATAACACCTGGGTTCAAAGTGGGTTAGCAATTCTTGCAAATGCTTCTGCTCCACACAAAACAATAAACCAAATAGACTTTAGATTAAATATCAAATGTCATCTGATTATGACAGCATGGAAAAGAATATAACCAGTGGTGTTGTAAGAATGTGTCTCATGTCCTTGTTTTTTAAATAGAATATCAGCTGAGATGCTTTAACACACTTAGGAATAAAATATTTTTTAAATAGAGTAAAAGCAGTATGTGTTCTTAAAATAGAAAGCAGAATTAGACTTCTAGGACTCCCATATGCAACTCAGAGGATTGTTCTTCTTCCTGCTATAATATTTCTAAAAACATCATCTAAAGATAGTGCTTCATGCATTCTTCATTCATTTACTTCATTGCTATAAAGTCATAATCCTCTTTAAGTATCTTAATGAGCAGATCACACAAATAAAAAGCAGAAACTCCACCATTATTTTTTTAATTTCTCTGAAATACAGTGAATAGCAGTGGATTTTTTTTTCCTTTTTTAATTAACATTGATTGCTGGTAGAGAACTGGAAATCACCTAGCATACAAATGTCTGTTACATGGTACCAGAGTAATCTTTAAAGCTAAATTAATTTCTGTGGGACAGAGGAAAGAAGTTAACAAACAAGGCACTTTGAGAAGGTATAAGCAGAAGTATGTTCACAGGCCCCATTTATTATAACACAGAATTAAAAAAAAACCTTGTAATACCACAATTAGAAGGGGAGAGCTGTTCGCTATGCAGGCTGTAACTGGTCAAACAGATGGAAGGCTCCACTGACTCTTTTACTAGACACCTGCCAATATCTAAATAACAGCACAAAGTCTGGACTGCCCTTAATGGGACATCTGTGTCTCTGAATTTATAACTGCCACACTGCAAGATCGCAGGCATTACAATACCCCAAGCCTCTGCTTGGACACATACCTGATCATCATTACAGTAGTATTCATGTACGCCAGAGCTTTAGAGGGAAATGATTAAAAGACATTACATACCCACCCCTAACTGCTCATGGCAGACTGGGGGATTTTTGAGTCGCTGACAGAATATGATTGTAGTCTAAGTGAAACAGATTTGGTAGAATAGTTTCAATTATGTACCTAAAGAAAGGTTCTGGACTGAATACAACCATATCAAATGCTGTTCACTGAGTCTGAAAACAGCTGTAAATTCAGTGGAACTAGGAACTGCAAGCCATATAATTTGAAAATGTTCATCACCCAGTACACCCTGAAGATTATAGACAAGGCCATTTTAGTTAAACGAGTAACTCAGAAATGTCTCAAAATGATGGCTAATCACAAAGGGTCTCAACAACTGTTATTGTTACCTATTGCTTTAAAAGGCCCACACTTCAGTGCAAACACTTGCAGTGATGTGAGGCTGAAAGTTGAACAGTTCCCATTGTATTTACTCCTAGGCCCCATAAATTTTTGCTATTTTAAGTTGTGCAAAGACAGAAATAGACATGATGAAACACAAAAATGTGCAAAACCTGCCAAGCTCTCTCCCTTGCTCACAGTCCTTCTTGGCTTATTCTGAAACATATGTCATTGCAAAACTGTTAGGAGCCCCTTAGGATCCCTGAGTCCAGTAAATTAACAGCTGGCACCACCCCTTGAATATAGGGAGATGTAAGAAGGTCCTGCAAGAAGCCCTAAAGGAGTGAGCAGTGGGAGTGCAGGAGGTGGGGGCAGGGGTGGGGGCAGAAAGAGAAGAAATCTCCTCCTGAGGTTTCCAAATGGGAAGCTTTCTACTAAAATTATTGTATTCATCTGGTAGAAAAAGGGCCCTAAAGATCTTCTGCAGATGTCTCCTAAATGCTGCCTTTGTTTTAATTCCAGCAGGGAAGCTAATTTGCCGACAATGCTTAGGGCACGTGTGAACTAAGGTTTTCTGGCTCCATAAATGGAGAGAGGTCCAAAGAGACTGTATACCTCAACAGTACTTTCTTTGAGGCCTAAATGAGGATTGAAAGTTTTGAAAGCTACAAGTTCAGCTGAAACGCTGGGGAACACATGTGTGTTGCATTTAGAAATATAGTCAACCCATTCAGCTCCTCACCTTCAGTTATGCTTGAAAGGCTGTAAATCATTTTATAATGACATAGAAGAGGTTTCTTCATAGATGTACTTTCAAGTTTGTTAAGTATTGTAAAGAAATGCTATGACTGCAGAAGAGAAATCTACATGAGGAATTTACTTGCTGCAAATTTTTACACCTCACTGTAAATATAGCCGTCTTTGCTGGTTAAAGAAGAGCAGAAAAGGAAATAATTTTAAAATTTTGTCTTGAGACTACAGACTTGAAGTGTCTGTATTTTCTCAGGTGTGACAAGTCATTGTGTAGGACAAATGCACAATGTTCCCCCTCCCTTCCCTAGTATAATTAACCTTCTTATTCGAGTCCCAAGTCTCTGATGCTACAACCAGACTTGCTTTACTTGGTTGTATTTATCAAATGCATAAATTTTTTAAAAATAAAAAATTAGACAATATTTCATGTCATATCAATACCTTATATTAATTCTAGATGTTCTCCCAATATTTGTAATTTTTTTTGTGATACATTCACCACAAATTACAAAACATAATAAAACTGCTTTGTCTTCATTGAATGTTATAAAATTGAAGGTTTGCAGACCATTAGGATCTTGTCTCTGCCACAGTTTTATACTCCTGCTCATTGCTGTTTCAGAAGTCTTTCCTTCCAGATGTAGCAGTTGTAAAGGCAGTTCCTTTGGGAATGGAAATACAAAGAAGGCAGAACAGGTTGCTCGACTCTGCACTGAATTAATCCACAGTCGGTGCTTATGAAAAATAAGAACATGTTGCTCCTGCTCATAGCATTCAGTGTGATCATATGTAACTAGAGTTAATCAGCGGTCCATATTAAAATAAAAAAGAAACCTCTTTCTTCTCTCCATAAGAATACAACAAACCATCTAAAGAATTCATGCAGTAGCTCCATTTTACTGACTGCCTGTTATTTTTAAATTATTTTCTTTAAGCAAATGTAAATCAGATTTAAGTGTTCCTAGAAATAATAAAAAAAATTCGTTTTTCCTTATAGCACCTCCTGTTAGGGTTTTTCACGTACTGCTTTGTGAGTTAGACCAGCAAAGGTATAGCGTGGTACAATCTTTCTAAAGACAGACTTGCACAGGTTCACACTACATATAAGATTGTGTTTAAAAGTGAAGGTAATTAAGCTTTGGAACATTTTGCATAAGTCTTTATGGGGCAGGTCCACAGAAAGAAATAAAATGTCAAAGGGTCAAAGCAATCGCAGGGCTGCCGGAAAAGTTTAGTAATGCCTATTCCTTGACATGGTTTGCTTTCTAAGTGTATGTGTAGGTTTAGAGTCAGAAGTATAAAAAATCTGAGGAGACTTCTCAGAGCTGACATGAAATCTTTCAGCAACTGAAGTGTGAAACTTCATGGTGGAGAAAGCTTAGTGATCCTGCCACAGAGCGTACCTTAGGTTTGCAGCACTTTGTTTTTATTTTGTGCATCCTCTTGTCTTCCAAGTGGCAGATACCATCATGTCTCACTGGGCAGGGCACTAAATGAGGCACTAGCCAATCTGCTTTTAATTTCTGTCTTCTGTCAAAGGAATATTCTCACACCAAGCTCGACTACTTGGTCAGGGGAGACAAAAAACTGTGAAGCAAATATAGCTGTAAAAAAAAAAAAGAAAAAGAAAAAAATAAGGATTACTGTAGAGCACAAGTAACCATATCATACATTATTTGCATCTAAAGTGAAAACAGTTGGGGAATAGAAAACCTCCTCAGAACATCAGTCAGGAGTTTCAGTCTGCCATTTAAGTAGCTTTCCTATTATAACCAGCAAATATCTGGCCTTGATGAATTTTCAATTGCTTGAAGTCTTATATCAGGCTAGGAAGGTAGCAATTTAAAAGCCTTCAAGAAAACAGATGATACAGAGAATGGTAGAATGGCAGTTAACGAAATTAAGATAATAAACAAGATAGAGAAAAGTTAATTTTGCTGTCTAGTTTAAGTGCAGTGATAAGTTCAAGAAAATAAGTTTGTAAATTCTGATACTAAGAGGTCAAATCAATAGAAAGTACTTAAAATGCAGAATGCTTTTAATTTAGACAATATAGCTGCAGAAGTCATAGTTCCTCACTTAATTCTTTGTATGATGTGTATGTTCAGGTCAGGACTGTTATATTGTGGTCCCTTCAATCCACCAAAAGCTTTCAGAAGTCATCATGCTACAGAGCTCTTTTACATAACTCACAGTAGATTAAATTAATATGCACAGTGGCCAAGATACATTTCTGCAGAAGAATAATGGTATTAAACAGAATTAAACGGACTTGATGATGGTTGAATCTTGCTGTGTTTTTTCATTACATGAAGGACTGGGGAAAGACACAATGCATCATCTCACTTGTAGTATTGCACACTAAGTCAGTGAGTGCAATGCCAGTGTGATAAATCTACTCCTTCTTACTCATATGGCATAGCTCAATGAATCTTCTAGACCTGAAATTATATGGTATTTATCCTTATCTCTCCAAGTAAACCAGTTTCTCAAATCCATTCATCTTATCTGATAAAACCAGATTAAAATTCAAAATACCAGTCCAATATGGCACTTAGGTACAGAAAGGGTCAGAAAAAACTCATATAACAAAATTTGGAGGAGAACGCTCATTTACCACTAAGCCACAAGACATTTAGTTTAAAAGAATGGAGATTTAATCTTTAGCCAAATTCAAGATGGAATTTTAAAGCAACGGCAGCTCTGCCTTGGGGTTTGAGGTGTTGGAAACTGGTACCACTGGCTCTGGTGCAGATATGGACCTATTTTGCAAACAAATAAATGATTTCACAGAACCACGGGTTGGAAGGGACCTCAGGAATAATCCCGTCCAACCTTTCTAGGAAGAGCAGAGTCTAAACAAGATGGCCCAGCACCCTGTCCAGAGAAGTCTTGAAGGTGTCCAACGTGGCCGAGTCAACCACTTCCCTGGAGAGATTATTCCAATGGTGACTGTCCTCACTGCGAAAAATTTCCCTCTGGTGTCCAGTCAGAATCTCCCGAAGAGCAACTTGTATCCATTCCCCTTTGTCCTCTCCATGGGACTCCGTGTAAAATGGGAGTCTCCGTCTTCTTTGTAGCTACCTCTCAAGTACTGGTACGTGGTGATGAGATCCCCTCTGAGCCTCCTTTTCTCAAGGCTGAACAAACCCAGTTCTCTCAGCCTATCCTCGCATGGCAGCCTTCCCAGTCCTCTGATCATCTTGGTGGCCCTTCTCTGGACACCTTCCAGCCTGTCCACATCCTTTTTGTATAGCGGGGACCAGAACTGTACACAGGACTCCAGGTGTGTCCTGACAAGCGCTGAGTAGAGCGGGATAATGACTTCTTTATCTCTGCTGGCAATGCCCTTTTTGATGCAACCCAGCATCCCATTGGCCTTCTCAGCCACAGCAGCACACTGTTAGCTCATGTTGAGCTTCCTGTCCACCAGCACCCTCAGGTCCCTTCCCACAGAGCTGCTCTCCAGCCAGGTGGGTCCCAGCCTGTGCTGCACTCCCGGATTATGTTTTCCCAGGTGCAAGACCTTACACTTCTCCTTGTTGAACTTCATAAAGTTCTTGCTGGCCCACTCTTCCAGCCTATCCAGATCTCCCTGCAGAGTAGCTCTCCCTTCTGGAGTGTCTACTTCCCCGCTCAACTTGGTGTCATCAGCAAACTTCATCAGGCTACACTTGATCCCATTATCCAGATCACTTATGAAGATGTTGAATAACATTGGGCCCAATATTGATCCCTGGGGGACTCCACTAGTGACAGGTTGCCAGTTTGAGAAAGAGCTATTTACCACCACTCTTTGGGTGCGGCCTGTCAGCCAGTTCCCCACCCAATGCACAGACCACTTGTCTAGGCCATAACACATCAATTTCTCCAGGAGGAGACTGTGGGGGACCGTATCAAAGGCCTCGGAGATTTAATGGAGGATTATATCTAGTGTTATGTAAACATGAGGATTTTGCTAATGTCTACACTTGATTAGGTATTTGTGTATTTCATAAGGTTGGCTCTGGATAGAATGTGTTTGGAGTAACTTCTTTTCCTGTTTGTTTACTTTTAGGTTGTTTTGGTTTTTTTTTTCTGTTTGTTTTTTTGTTTGGTGATGTTTAGCTGCTAACTCGGATTAACCCCACAGTATAAGGTAACTGCATTCTTTCTTTGGGTAAAGGTTGTAAGTCCAGGAAAGAGGAACAGCAGACTGAAGTGTTCTATACGTGAACTTATAAAAATAGACGTATATTACTGATCTGTATCTGCTATGAAAAAGAGCTGGAAAGAATCAACACTGTTGCAAGGATCATACTATGTAAATAAGGATTTTCTGTGTATATCCAACAGAAGATATACGTTAAAATTTACACCATTAGAATCAGGAATATTTTGAGCATCTGGAGTTCAATGAAAGTAGATTAAAATGCCTTTCTGTACAAGTCTTGGCTGAGATTGGGAAGGCTCGGGTCTGGAAAACTTTTTTGTCAGTTCTCAGAAATACAGTGGGGGATTTTAAACGTCATTTGGAAAAAGGAACAGTTACACTACTTCACACCACTATCCTAAAAAGTGCTTTAAGGGTTAGATAATTGCCAGGGAGACCCCATTGATTGCATGATGATTACATCAGCCACCAGGTACACAGAAGTGTGACAGCCTGAACAGTAGGGAGCTACAGTTTGAATGATTTATTCCTGATAAACAGGAACTGATAGCTCTCAGATTAATAGATGCTGCTGGTTAAAATATTTTCATTGCTCTTTAACTGGGATTACAATTTTTTTTCTAGTAAATATAATAAATACATTGTTACTCTCCAGCAAGTTTAGAAAGAGGGAAAAATACATTCTGACAAAGGAAAATAAATGTTTTTTGTTTGTTTACATTAAAATACTGTGGATGTCCTAAAGCTATACAGATAAATGTAAACAATGCCTGCACTTGCATATTTTCATGTTACTGCGAGTAGTACGTTCCCAATGAAGGTAACGTGTGACTGTATGTTTCAGAGATCTGAGGTTAGAGTATAACATCATATTGATAATTTGTAAAACCTGATACCTCTTCTGAATGTTGCCTGCTTCCTGAGAGCCTTCACAGAAGGCTGCTGTTGTTACCTGGCCAAGCTGGCTACACCACTCTTGCTATGTGCATGTCTGAAATGGTTGCTAAATCATTGTCTGGTGTTCCCCTGCCATTACAAAGAAGGCCATGGTTAGAGCATCCCCACTGAGCATGTTAGGCAGCTCATAAAAAACACATGTGGTAGCAGTGAAGGTTTACATAAAGGCTTATAATGAACATATGCCACTTTAATTAGTGTCAACCCTTCTATGTTTAATGCATAATGTCTGGTATTACCATTAGCACATACCATGTGCAACTTTGAAGTAAAATAAAGATAAAATAAAACCCCTGAATGTGCTTTTGTAGAAGCTTCTAATAACTGAAAATATCATAAAATATTACTACAGGATTAGGTTGTTTACAGCTATTTTAATCTGAGTTTGTAACACTTTTCAAAGAAGCTGGAGGAAAACATAAAAAACCTGCTTGCTGCATATGCAATTTTGTGTGGAGATGCCTACAGAGGTAAAGAAAAGGGTGCTTGGTGTTTGTCTATGAGACATCTACTGAGTTCCAACAAATTAATACAGATGAAATGCTACATACCCTGTTTATTTTCAAATTAAAGGTTTAATAGTTGGTTTCCAAAAAGAGATGGAAACACTTCTGAAAAGCACAGGACAATAGATCTTTGGATCAGTATACAGTCAGAAGATACTGTCAGGTTTCTGGTAGGATTCTTTCCATGTGAATCCCGTGGGACGCTTCTTGTAGTTAATTACATAGAGAGATGAGCTCAGTATAAGCACAAACCTTGACTGTTTTAACAGAATTTTTTTCTCAGTAGAGAAAGGGTGACTCACCTCAGAGACACCTGCATATTGTAGAATTGTGTTTTGACTCTTTCTGTCTTTAATTTTTGCAGTGAATGTCAGTTCTGAGTCCTTTTACTGGGGAACACCACTAGTTACGGGCCTCCATCCAGGCTCTGCTCCATTGATCATGACCATCTGAGTTCTTTTGTTGAACCAGTTCTCAATCCATCTCACTTTCCACTCATCCAACCCACACTTCCTTAGCTTGCCTGTGAGGATGCTATGGGAGACAGTGTCAAATGCCTTACTGAAGTCAAGATAGACAACATCCACTGCTATCCCTTTGTCAACCCAGCAGTCACGCTATCATAGAAGGCTATCAGGTTGGCCACTTGTGTTATTTGTGCATTTCTCTTGCTGTTTTTTGTTTGGGTTGGCTTGTTTTTGTTTTGTTTTTTTTTAATCATGGGCTATGGGCACCCCTTGCTCTGACCTGTAGCTCTTTTTATATTATGAAACTGCATGAAATATTTTCAATCAAAAAGTTATGTTAGTAAATGTTAGTAAGTCACAAAATCTCCTTAGCATTTTGTAGAAGTGTAAGTTACTTCTAAAAATCCCATCTGAAGAGAAAAAAACAATTTTTGGTAAATAATGAAGGGTAGTATCTTTTTTTATATTTTTTTCCTTTATAATGTAAGGTATAGTGTCATTTTTACTGGGTTACTGTGTTAATGATTTTCATAGCCTAGTCTATTCTGCATCCACTTATCTCTGAGGAAACTTTCAATTTCTAGTACAAGTATGTAGAATTTTCTTGAAGAAATTAGTACTAAGTTCAGACACTAATTTCAAAATTAAATGACCTGACATCCAGAATGATGGAAGCTCCACAGTCATTTTTTGGGAAAAAAAGTCAGACTTCAGGGCATAGGTGAAGGATTTCTACATACTCCTGCCTTTCAATATATTCTCCTCATCTTTTGGGGCAGCAAGTCTTACAGCAGACTGAATATATATTTTGTTTTTTCCCTTCTGTTACGACTGCTGCTTTCCTATACTTGTGTAATGAAGGCCAAACCTATATAGGGAAAGGGAAGTTATGTGAAACCCTGTTGGCAAGCCCTGGACAGGCTCTGAATAAGGCTGGGCTGCACACAGGCAGGACTTGCACAGACATCTGAGCCCAGGTGCCAGCTTCACCCTCCTGTGTGTGGGTCAGCCAGCTGCTGAAGAGAATGGCCTGGTTTGGTCAGCAAGCACTTCAATAATGACTTTCAGAGCTAGGCTTTAAGCAAGCCCCAATGTCAAATGAAGACTTGAATCACTGAACCAGTGTTTGAGGATACAAGAAACATGACTCAGTTGCTAGTATGTTCTCCCAAAGGATCTGTACCTCTTGTCCTTGAGGTCCCACCTGAATGGGAGCAAAAGTGCTCCAGGGGATTGCACTTACAGCTTATATGGAGGGAAAGAAAAAATATCTTTTGGGCATAAAGCATAAAACAATATTTTGTGGTCTGTGTAAGTTTGGGATAGGGATGGAACATTACTGGTGCACAGCTGATCTGCTTAGGAGGTTATCTGTTAGAAGCAAGGAATGTACATCAGATTTGTAAGACAGGATGTTGTGTTCTTGTTTGGATTCTAAACTGGTGTTGTAGCTTATGATCAATTGCGCGTGAACTCTGAAGTCAGTGTTGTAGCTAAAGAGAGTGAACACAGTTCTTGTTTATGAAATCCAGTATGGTTGAAGGCTAAGCTCTGTCAGAAAGACCACTGACAAAACACTTGGTACTGGTCTGATATATTCAGTTCAGTAGTACTACTTAAAAAATAAAATGTCTCAAAAAAGAGCTATTCACGTGATTACAAATGTACATGTGATCTTGAAAGCACCCTTACAGTTATGGTTGAAAGATGTCCGGTCCAAGAAAGTTAGAAATAAGTCATGCACCATTGTGACCATGTCTTCTAAGTGTAGACAGCTCTCTTATCTAGGATAAATTGTCATGAGATACAATGGTTGGAAGGTAAAGCTAGAGTAGGTCACAAATTTTTAAAAACATTTTTAATTAAGTATTGAAAGAGTCTGCCTGGGGACTTGGTGGTCTTTTCATCACTCGCAGTTTCTAAGTGAAGGCAAGATTTCCTTCAAAAATATATCCTGTAGTTATCGTTTTGATGAAGACTGTGTGAAGATTGCATTGTGACTTTCTACAGTCCATGCTGTGAGCCTATATGTTCGTAATGGTCCCCTCTGGCCTTAAAATCCATTACACTATTCTTGATTAACTAACTTTGTCAAATGCCACAAAGGGATGAAGGAAGGTTTACAGATCCCAAATCACTTGTGGATTCCATATGGCAGTTTTACAGGTACCTTGGCAAAGCTTTAACATCATAGAATCACAGAATCACAGAATGGCTGAATTTGGAAGTGACCTGTAGCGGTCATCTGGTCCAAGCCCCTTGCAGAAGCAGGGCCTTCTATAGGCCATTGCCCAGTACCATGTCCAGATGGCTTTTGAATATCTCCAAGTCTGGAGACTTCACAACCTCTCTGGGAAACCTGTGACAGTGTTTGGTCATCCTCACAGTCCTGACACTAGGCACCACAGAAAAGAGCCTGGCTCCATCCTCTTTGCACTCTCTTTTCAGGTATTTATATACATTTGTGAGATCCCCCTGAACCTTCTCTCCTCCAGGTTGAGCAGTCTCAGTTCTTTCAACCTTTCTTCACAGGAGAGATGGTCCACTCCCTTCAACATCTTCATGGCCATTTTTTTGGACTCTTTCCACTATGTCTATGTCTCTTCTGTATTGAGGAGCCTACAGCTGGATGCATTACTCCATGTGTGGCCTCACCAGTGCTGAGTAAAGGGGAAGGACCACCTCCCTCCACCTGCTGGCAATATGTTGTCTAATGCAGCCATAGATGTCACCAGTCTTTTTTGCAGCAAGGGCATATTGCTGGCTCATGCTCATTGCTGTCCACTAGGACCGTCAGGTAATTTACTGCTAAGTTTCTTTCCACCTGGGTGATACCCAGCATATACTGTGCTCTCGGCCTGTTCCTCCCCAGCTGCAGGACTTTGCACTTCCCCTTGTTAAACTTGATGAGGTTCCTGTCAGTGCATTTCTCCAGCCTGTCCAGGTCTGTCTTCGTGGCAACAGAACCCTTTGATGTATCAGCCACTCCTCCCAGTTTTTTGTTATCTGCAGACTTGCTGAGGGTACATTTTGCCCCATCATACAGATCATTAATGGACACCGTAAATAGACTGGACCTGGTATTGACCTGATCCTCTTCCACTATGGATACATATTCCTTGCTCTAGTCTTTCCCACTGGTCCCTGGGACCTGGGATTCCTGAAGGCCAGTCTTGCTGGTAAAGACCGAGGCAAAGAAGGCATTCAGTACCTCAGCCTTTCCATGTCTTGTATAATCAGGTCCCCCATCTCATTTAGCAGTGGGCCCACATTTTTTCTAGTCTTCCATTTGTTGTTTATGTACTTAGCCCTTCTTGTGGTCTTTGACATACTTGGCCAGATTCAATTGCATTTGGGTTTTAGCTTTCCTACTGTCATCCTGGATGTCTGGACATTGAGTTCAGGTAGGATCTCGTCCTGGTTTACTCCCAGCTGGAAACTAAGCCCCACCCAGCTGCTTGCTTACTCCCCCCTGGAGGGACAGGGGAGAGAATCAGAAGGGTAAAAGTGAGGAAACTCCTGGGTTGAGATAAAGACAGTTTAATAGGCAAAGCAAAAGCTGTGTGCAAGCAAAGCAAAACAAGGAATTCATTCACTCCTTCCCATGGGCAGGCAGGTGTTCAGCCACCTCCAGGAAAGCAGGGCTCCATCATGTGTAACAGTTACTTGAGAAGACAAACACCGTAACTCTAATCATTTCCCCTTCCTTCTTCTTCCCCCAGATTTATAGGCTAAGTATGATGTTATATGGTGTAGGATATCCCTTTGAACTGTTGGGTTCCACTGTGCCAGCTATGTCCCTCCCAGCTTCTTGTGTACCTCCAGACTACTTGCTGGTTGGGTGGTGTGAGGAGCAGAAAACACCTTAACCCTGTGTAAGAACTGCTCATCAATAACAGAAACATCCTTGAATTATCAACTTTGTTTTCAGCACAAATCCAAAACATAGCCTCATACTAGCTTCTATGAAGAAAATTAACTGTATCCCAGCCAAAACCAACAGAAAGCTGTTTACTAATCCACACAGGCCTCCTGTTGTTTTTGCCTGACTTCATGTTCATTGGGACGGACTGCACTTGAGCTTGGAGGAGGTGATCACTGAATACTAACAAGCTTTCCTGGGCCTTCTTTGTCCTGCTGTGCTGTGTCTCCAGCAGATGATGGTTGAAAATACTTATGAGGACCAAGGCCTGCAAACTTGAAGCTGCTCTTATCTGTCTGTAGAGGGTCTGATCCACTTGTTCTCTTGACCAGGTGGCCTATAGCAGACACCCACTAATATGTCATCTTAGATATTTAGGTATCTATACCAATACCCTTTGGGGGATATAATGACAACTATGTATTCCAGTGTAGAGGGACATCCTGAACTTACTTACAGTGACAGCATGCTTAGCTACTTAGTATTTTCTGATAAATGTTATTAACTTTTTAGCATGATGCTACCTGAGAATGTTGAGGTGTCTTAATTGTATTAAGACACTTAATATTTCACAATAATCTTAGTTTCAGACAAAGCTGAATCTTTGGTTGTATATTTAGTTGAAATCTTTTTATCACTCCAGTACATCTAACAGGTATGTAGGCACTGACCTTATGTAGTGTACAGAGAACAACAATACATACCAAAACATATCAAATGAAGTGTACCTAGAAGTAGTGGTCTCAAGTAGTTCTTTGCTAGTCAGGGTGCAGATGACCTCAAAGACCTTAATAAGTTAAACAGAGTGTTTTACAGTGTTGTGATTTACTTTAGATGTGAAAATGCACACTTTCAAGGAAGTAATTTTGGTTTACTTCATAAATAATAACATCTATTCCATCAGTTAAGAAATTAAGACATCCTAAGACAGGAAATAAACACTAAGAACTACCTGAAAATGCTTCAGGCTACTGATTCTCTTTCACATGATAGGTACAGGCTGATTTTCCTGATGTACATTAGAGCAAAATACAACTGTGGAATAAGGAGGTAAATTACAGTCTATCACAGCAGCAAGCTAAGATGGAAAATGTCACACCTGAGAGGAAATAAGAGGGCACGGGTCAACAGCAGTGCACTTTCCCCATGTGCTGAGGTAGTGCTGGGGGTGACATGCCTTGGGCAGAGCCCAAGGAGCTGCATCTCACACCTCGCACCAGCTTCAAGCAGCCACCCCACTGGCAAGGACACCTGAACATGCTAGAGACTACCACAGCCCTTGATTTCCTGGTGCCACTGATTTGTAAGCAAATAAAAGAAGAATTTGGGTTTTTTAAATGTCACTTTGACTTGCTGATATGTTTCCACTTTCCTTTCTAGTCCTGTCTTTGGCAGAATGAGCTCTTGAGTGAATTAACATTCCTATTGTAAATGCCGTGCTTTGCACACAGTTAAAATGTGCTCTTATCCTCCAATAAGAAAAACATTTGCACCCAATATTAATGTGTTTTTGCAGTCTCCTGCCAGAAACAAACGATCACTGTCCCAGGACTGTGCTGTCATGAAGCAGCTGCCATGATTCTAAGTCCATAGTAACCGACTGGTCACCTAGGGCATAAGTAAAGTGTCTACAGAAGACACAGACGAATGTCTCTTTGATAATACAAAGTGAAGTAAGACTAACAATACAGCCGTTACTTCTGGTTCCCTTCCCTTTTTACTCCCTTTGGCGTTTGGGGTCGTTTGTTTGTTTGTTGGGTTGGGTTTTATTTTGTGTGTGTGTGTTTCTTCCTTTCATTTTTTAATTTGGCCAGGCAACCTGGCAGACTCATTCTTTTTGCCCACAAATAATTGTTCACTGATTCTTTCTTAACACAACTGGACTGCAGTCTGAGTTTTTGGAAAGAATGACTGTAGGTGAATATCAAATGAGAGAGAAGGGTATAATTTAGTGTGAATTTTTCTTTTTTTAATATATCCTCTTCTCTTTTTATTTTTATACAACTTGTTTTCTACTGGAATTTGATTAAATTGTGGAGTGGCTTATCAATTCTCATAATTTTTATCCTCCAGTTCAGCAACAGGAGAAAGGGAAGATCTTACAATCTTTGCTGGATAAAAAGACATTTATTTGAATGGAAATATTATTTTGAGAAAATATTTTGATGAATAGTCTTTAACCAGTAATTTCTAAGGCATATATAATGCTGCCTAATTCTGAGTTTCTTAACTTGCATTTCTTAACTGCTGTCTTACTTACCATCTGTTTTGTCATGACACTTCTAGTTTCCATTAATAATTTTTAAGTAGTCTTGAGGCAATTATGTTATGCCTTAATACTAAATTCTTCTTTATTTTCTTTTGTCTCTTAAGGTCTTTCACTACTGGATACCTCCAGAATGTTTGCACATCCACCTTCAGAGTCATATCCACCTGAGAGCAGCAAACAGCATGAGGCAAGGTCTTAATATATGTTTTATTTGGCAAAGTTTAATTTTATTTTTTTATTAAGTATTTTAAATTATTTTAATGACAAGGCATTTTCGCTAAAAATAGTTATGATTTTGGGAAGACAGTTATCCATGGTGGCTAAATGATTACTGGATCATCTGCTTCTGTGTTGCTAAGCAGTCTTTCCGTGTCTTAGAAATGTTTAGGAGAAAAAATGATCGAGGGATAAACTCACATACCACACCAATTTCAACCAAATTAACCTCCTCCTGAATTCCTCCATTAAGTTTCCTTGCAGGCTGTTTAGAAAAAAAAAACCCACAACATACTTCAACTACCTGATTTCATTACTGGACAGTCCCAAATTTGTCATGTGTTGCAGAAGATAGAACAAAGTTTTCAATGTTAGTTTTATAGACAGAATTGTACCTAGGACATACTAGCATAACCCATTTATAATATTTCTTACAACTTAAAATTTCAGAATAATTCAGATAGGAAGAGGCTTCAGAGGGGGGTCTCTTGTCTAACCTGCTGCTCACAGCAATGTCAATATTGAATTTAAACCACATTATTCAGAGCAACTGTCCAAGGATGCAGGTTGGACAGCCTTTCTGGGCAACCTGTCCCAGTGTGCAATTATCACCACAGCAAAAAATGCTTTCATTACTTCCAGATTTCTGACTGTTATAACATTTTCTATATTCCAATCACATACATCCTAGAAAGGCATCAGCTGTAAAGCAGGCATTTGCAATACTATAATGTTTTGTGAACTCATTCTTGTCACATAGATTCACTTCAATAGTACAGATCAAGTTTATTTATAGATTTAGGCAACATACAATATCAAATTAAAGAATCCAGCTTTTTTTTATCAGATATCTTGTAGATGTTAGTCTGTAATTCTATGAATTGTAATTTAATGTCATGAAAATAACATCATAAGATACTATATTCCATGAAGGAGGGTAATAGAAACTAGTTAGATTTAAAAAATGACAAGATAAATAAAGATTCTCAAGAATTTTCTATGGGACTTTTTTGTTGTTTGGCTGGTTGGTTGGTTTTTTTTATGAGCAAATTCTAACACTATGCTTTGGGAAAAAAGAAAATATATAATCCATAACTTTCCTGTTTGACATTTTTCTGTAGCAGAAGAGCTCTGAATGAAACAGAATTTTATTTGGCACAAGAAGTCATCAGTAGTGTACAGAGAACAGACTGAAGCAAAAGACGTCAAAATGAAACAAAAAATTAAAAAAAACCTCAATCCAAAACTTTTCTTTTAACTTTTAATCTGTGAAAATATGTGTGGGGTTTTGGGTTTTTTTTGAGAAATCAAGAGAATACAACATTGAAAGCAATTCAGAGATTATTCCTTGCTCACTTTGAGGCTAATCAACACTATATAAGATTTAAGACTGGAGTCTGTCTACCCATCTTTCTTTGCATCCCATGCATAACTCAATTTCCTTCTGCTGAGTCTCTCTTTATTGGCAGCTGATATTGTATGGACAATAGTATTGAAATGACATATATAAAGCATGTTATAGGTGGAGCAGTACTTCTTAACAAACAGGAATAGCCGAATGCTAACCCACTGCAGAATAGATGCTGCCATGGTGGCACAGAGTGTTTGGCCAAGTCTGGAGCCTGCATGTTTACCATTCTCTATTGCACACATAACATAAGGAGCCACACCATCCTTCACTGTTCTGGAAAATAAGTAGCAAAATCAGAGATAGGTTACAAAACATGTGGTATTAAAAATATAAAATCAGATGGATGTAAAACCTGCTTCCAAGAAAAAGGCAATGAGGATGAGGATGGATTCTATATTTATAGAATAACAGTCCTGAGAATTAATTTACTGCAGAAACAAAAGAGATTACTACTGTCCCAGGAATGTGTAGTCAAACTAATGGAGCTGACCTTGCTCTGGAATGATCAGGAAATAGAAATCTCTTTTACAACATAACATAAGATGTTTATTTTATTTCTTTACATGGCTTCAGTGTGCTAGATCTCCTGTTTTGTTCATCTGGTCAGTTGCCAGCAAGTATCCTTCTTCTTTGATTAGAAGCCCATTCTTGTTCACACTCAGGGATGGAGACAAAAGGGATGGGACCACTTGAAATGATGATGGAAGCCCACATGTATGTCTCAGGCATTAGGAGTGTCTTAGGTATACCCAAATGGGCCTAAACCATTTTGGAAAATCAGGCTGGAAATCTAATTTTGGTTTGGTTAAGGGACCCATGGAGACTTCTTTCCATACACAACCTCCTTGTGGTCACTTTCAGCTGAAGTTCAGACCTACAAAGAAAACTGAATATGTAAACTAGTACAGTACATTATTTGATAATTTTCAACGAAGAGGTAAAAATGGCTCAATGTTCTATGTTCATCTTTCTTTATTTTGTATTTATTCATGGTATGAAGAAAAAGACCTGACCTCCCTGATAATGTAAAATTTCTAAAAAGATTTACTGCAAACATAACATAACTTTATAAAAGTACAGATCAAATGCATGGTGGTCTCCTTAACATAATGAAATGAGATGAAATAGTCTTGGTAAGAGCTGTAATTTCCTCAGATTTCATATTGATAAAATGCTTCAGATTTTAACCCATTGAGTTCATGTTTCTGAACAACCATAAGTAACTATGTGCCTGATGTTCTTCTGCACAGGCAGACATACAGGAGCTGTATGGAAAGCACTAATTCAAAGAATGGGTACACTCTCTCTTTAGGTTAGAGAAAAGAAGCAATACAAAGGTTTCAGCACTAGAAAAGTGAACAGACTTGCAAAAAGACAGAAATAATGAATTAAAGTTTATGTACAAAAAACAATCATAAAAAGAAGGATGTAGTCAGTACTCTGTTGAGGCTCATATGAAGCATCATTACCCTAATAAAACCCACTTATGAGATTAGTTATACAACAATCAAGCCTTCTAAAATTTATCTGGATAATACATGGAACAGGTCAGTCATTCCTCTTTAGAGGAAGTCTAAAATCTGGCTTGCTTTCATGTAATAGAGCTTAATTCAATGTAGGCTCAAATCCACAATTGGATGGGCAGCCCACACTGCAGTACTTTGAAAAGACAACTAAAAGATTTGTTGGTTTATAGCCATTGCTTTGACAAGATACCAAGTGGATGTCATAAGGAAGAACTGAATCATTTCTAAGATACTTGTTTCCAAACAATCCCTGTCCTGTGAATTAATGCAGTCTAGCTGTGCTACACCATGAGCACTGCATGAACCTGATCATATTGAGGCACTTATGTGTATTCATGTTCACACTCTCTAAATCCAACCCTTTGTGTACCTTCTCAAAAGTATTTCATTAATGTATTTTATACTTTATGAGGAGAGATACACAAGCAAATCAATACTTTCTGCACTTGTGGGCGTCCGTGGGGCAGGGGGAAGTGTAAGGGGGACTGATCCCACCACCCAAGCCACAGCTCCCCATTTCCATGGGGGAAACACCTGAATGCATAAGATCCCAAAGGCCTGCCACGATGGCAAAGCAAACAGCAAATGCAGGAGTACCAAACAGGTTGACTGATGGATTGAAGCACTGCACTGTCCTTTTCTATTATTTATAACAAAACAAAGAACATTTGCTCATTCTCTGTTTCTTTTCTGCACACATAAGGCATGGGGTTTGATTTACTGCAAGGGTTAGTCTTCACTGGTCCACTGCTCACTAAGTAGTCCTTACACTGTCAATATCTCACCTAGCACAGTCTGTGCCAGTCTGTATTACCGGTTATAACCCATGGTTATTTAGATGTTTTCTACTTTAAATTCATCCACAGGGAAAAAGCCTATATATATATTTGCCTATGGTAGACAAGCCACAATAAGGAAATGTAAATTTCAGAGAAAGTATTATTTAGTGGTTTGTTTGGTTTTTTTTTTTTTCTGTCTGTTGGAGGCAGGTTTCTGTATGTTTCATCAAATAAACTCCTTGAAAATTCAACTAAAACTTGTTTTGGGCTTTAGATTGAAGTAAATGAGGTCAATGTCTAGCACACTAGTACGTATACAAACACTCTGTTGTTGTAAATCCAGAGAGAGCCTATTGCATTAATTTGTGCAGGAGGAAACAACATATTGTGGAATCCACATTGCAAAAGAAAAACAGTTTTCTTCACACGTAACAGTTTGAAAAGAAAGGTAATTTAATTTTCTTTGTCCAAAGAATATGGGTAGGAAAGCAGAACTATTCTTGGGGTGTGAAAGCTCTCTTTCAGGTCTGAAACAAAAGCTGAGTAAAATATCCTGCCAGCATTTCAGACCTAAGGAAGAGTCTCTATGCTCAGGAAGTTGCCCTGTTTGTTGAACAGGTGGATTTAGTTCTGTCTGCAGACCTTTTCTTTTCATATCAGTCCAAACTATGTTGCTACTCTCTCTTAATGTGGACAGATTAAAGACCAAACCAAACCAAACTGAAAACCAACCTTCAGATAAGATGGTGATAGGATCATTTAGAAATTTAATAGGAAGGAAGTGTTACCGTGATATAGGAGTACCTGATAAAAGAAATACCTTGGTACCTTGGTATCAATACCTCTCAACACCTACAGTCCCTTTTGTTTTTTTTTTTCAAAACATTTTCCATAAACCTTGTTGTTCTAAAAATGCTAGAAGTGCCTCTTTAGCACCACAAAAATTTCAGGACTCTTCTTTCTTCTGAAGAAGATGATAATTCAAAGTGTTCGTCCAAGCTACATGATCTATTTTTTTCCCTACATTTTCTGCTTTGTTGTTGTATTAAAAATTAATCATACTTCACTTAATCATCTTGAATTTAGATTTGGATTGCAAAGTTAATGCCAATATGTGAATATAAGTACCTGTGAAGGAGCTAGAATAACCACTTACAGGCAGTTAGTGATTGAAAGAAGTGATTCTTCTATCTGTAATGTCAGAGTTTTGAAGGTTTTTTTTCAGCATTTTACTTTGTGCCTTAATCTTACCAAAATAATCTCTGTTTGCCACTAGCTAAATATCAGCAGAAAGATAAAGTATGTCTGTGAAAAACAGCCAGATTACTAAAACAATAAGGAACCTTAAAGCCTCTTATTAAAAGCATATTTTAAAATCAAACCACAAAAAATATAAAACAATCTTTAAAAACATAAGAAATAATTCATCTTGACAGTTTGATAATAATTTCCTTTTTCATTAGACTTTCAGATGGTCTGACATATATGCCAAATATTTCCTGTTCTCCTTTGATCGCAAATAATGGTTTTAGAAAGATGGATTAATATGAACATTGAGTGTAAGGTTTTTGCTTTCTTATTGATCTTAAAGAACAGAAATGTAGTGCATGAATGCATATAAACCCAGTACACACAAAGACACACTTGCTCCATGGTTATATATGTATAAAGTAGCGAAAAGGACAGGGACAAAATATCTGGTAGTGCAGTAAGTCATCTAATTCTTTTCATGTGGGTTTGGGATGGTTGAACCAGCCCAGGCTGTCAGAGAGTACTGAAAAAGTCCCACAGTGCTTGCCTCTCATGTTTTTGACCTATGTCACACATGCTATAGAAAAGTTTTTAAGAACGTTCTCAGGTGGTTCTTAGATTATTCTGCCTCTCCGCCACCCTGGCATAGCTCTCGTTTATCCATCAGCAAAGCAGTAATTATTTTTGGGGGACACGCCCTAGAAACAAAAAGCCCTTTCCTAGAAGAATCATGCTTTCAGAATTATAAAGAATGAACCTCAGCTACAGAATAAATCCTGTAATCTGATACCTCATGAACGTACTGATGGAATACAGTTATTTGGATGGATAGGGCATACAGTTGTATTCCTCATTGTTAGAGGTGGCTGTAGATGACTTGGAGATCTTTCCTATAAATTGATCCACTTAAAGGAAAGGTATTAAGTTTCACATAATCTAGGAGAGAATATTTTCATTGTTGTTTCTTAGCCTGGCCCATTTATAAAAGGCTGTAGTAATCTGCAAAATGAAAGGACAACAAGGAGGGGAGCTGAAACAGAGTTTTGAAACCTACCCAAGAAAGCATAGTATCTTGATTAATTGTTAAAGGATGGCTTTGTAATGTTTTTCAATGTTGTTTTGGCATGCATCCCCTCAGTGCTGTGGCTACATCCCTTATTCAAAGTCCTCTGCTATTTTACCACCTGCTCACTTGCAAGGCACAGCTGGAAGTGGCAGCATTAAAGTGTTGCTGCACAGGTGGATCTTGCAACCATCCTGTACTAGCTCAGAGTCTAGATTTGTTTTCTGAGGGTGAGTTGTATTTATTTCCCCAGCTATCATACCCATAAAGTACTCAATTGTAATCTATAGTGACCTCCCTCATCGTGCATAACACCAATAAAGGGAAACTCCCAGACCAAAGGACTCCGAAAGACGAAAAACCTAGAATTGAATTGAATTAATGAAGCAGTGCCAGTCCTCGCTCAGGCAGCCATGCCACTGCTTGGTGTAACAAGACATGGCCTGGAGACAGCTCTGGAAAATGCCAGTAGAGAAATACCAGATTTTAGGAGCTAGTGAGTTCAATTTACTTGTATAACTTTAACAATGGGCTAGATGTTTGGGAGGAACATAACCTTTTCCTGCTTTTGAACGTGCAAATTTTGGAACAGGTTTCAAAGTGATCTGCAACACACTCTGAAATACTACACAGCAACAAATATAAGCGTGTTTGTATATGTGTACTAGGTGTAGACTGCAGAGGTGGCCTCTGTGGGAAGACGTCAGGAGCTGCTCTGTGCCAGACACAGTCATTCCAGCTGGCACCAGCAGACCCACCACAGAACACAGCTGAGTCCATCAGCCAAGCTAGTGACACCACTGTGAAAGCATATTTAACAAAGATCAGAAAACACCAGACAGGCAGAGAGTGGGGAAAAAGAGGGGTGGGAGCGGGGAGAGAGAGACAATGAAAAAAAGTAGAGAAAACACCAAGGTCAGACAAGTGCATGACCATGTTCCATGGTGAAGCAAATAACCACACTGAAGCCTGTGGAAGATCCCCACACTGGAGCAGTCAGGTATTTCCTGAAGAAACTGCAGTCTGTGAAAAGCCCATGCTAGAGCAGGGGATAAGTGTGAAGAGGAAGGGGTAACACTGAGAAAATGTCATGCACTGACCATAATCCCCCATTCCTCATTCCCCATGGGCATTTTGAGGTGGGTAGAGGAGTTGGAAGTGAAGGATGGAAGATGAACCTGGGAAATAGGGGGGAGGCAAGGTATTTTTTTAATTTCTGTCTTTCAGTTTCCAGCTATCTGAATCTATTTTAATTGGAAATAAATTGAATCTGATTTTCCCCAGGTTGAGTCCGTTTTGCCCAAGACATTAATTGGTAAATGGTCTTGTTCTTTTTATCTCATCCCACAAGCTTTCTCATCCTGTTTTCTCTCCTTGTCCTGATGAAGAGTAGGAGTGAGTGAGTGGCCAAGTGGGCCTTTGGCTGTTAGCCAAGGTTAGCCCATTACAGTATGCTATACACTTATATGTCTCATGAATATATATCCACTGGTATATCCTAATCACTAGAACACAGATGTGTTTGCTTTGTTTTAGTGATGAGAAGGAAATGGATTTTACTTTTTATCCATCAAGCTCTTCCATGGTCCTGATGTCTTGGAATGCCAGGATTTTCTCACCAAGAATGTCATAAGTTCCCAGATCCATTAATTTGTCACAATAATCACAACAATATTGAGTTTTGTCTTTATTATACTTGTTGTCAGATTAATTTGTCAGTAAAAATCTACTACTTTTACTGTCTTGAGTAGCTGAATTATGTTTTTAAAATCTAAAAATAGGAAGATACATGATGCTACATGATGCATGAGTAAGAAGTATCTTAGGAATAGGTTAGTATTTAATATTGGTTTGAAGTGCATATTTGGATTCTAATTATAGTTTGAATTACTGAAAACATGGGTTCAGCCAAGCACCAGCAGCTGTACAACCTTTCTCAGTATTCAGGCTGGTGAGGATATGATTGAAAGGGGCTTTATCTTAAGAAAGTCTTACACTGGAACTGGAGAGTGCTGCATAGGAGTGGTCATAATTTTGGCTGTTATGGTTCTATGCTAGTTGGAAATTAGGAACCGGCTAATTGAGGCAGTGGTATAGTCCTGGATGTTCACAGTGGCAGTCCAAAAGAAGTAAACTATTTCAGGTGAGCATGCTGTGTACACAAAAGGTAGCCTTGGTCACCAATTTAATGATTTCAAGTTTCTATTTTATTTGTCAGAATTCAGGGCTAGATTTGCAACAGTGATATCTCCTTTCTTATGAAGAGGTGGGACAGTCATAACATTCTATGAATCTGCCCTCCCTGACCTGGTAGATGAGAATGCAATGTTCCTACCTAGTGAGAGCTATTAACACCAGATGAAGCAGCAGCACCAAAACAGAGTTATTCCATTCTCCAATTCCCAATAGCCTAATAATGTATTACATTTGGACAGCATCAAGCTAATGTGGACTTTGTGTTCTAAGTTAAATTAATCTTTTGTGCAACTGAGGTACAACAACTACAAGCTGATGTTTGTGGTCCAAGGACTGGAAAAGAAGATCTGCAGGCTTCTGATTACTTTTGGTACATTCCAACATGTACTTAAAAGTAAGACGCTATTACCAGAGTTGTAAAATTACTCTATGGTATTTCTTGCTCTTTCTGTTCAAGACTATATTTTACAGATCAGCTTTATGTAGGATTTGTTCACAAGTTCATTAACAATCCATGTAAAATAGATGTTAGACTGCCAATAAGGAAAGACTGACCAAAACGAAATCCTGTTTAAGAGAAGAAAACTTGGCTTTCAGTACCCCATTTCACCAAAAATCAAACAAAACACTCTCCACATTCCATTCCTGCCAGGCAGTATCTGATCTACTATAAATGATCTTCTCCTTTTTATTAATGAATCCTGACAATTTATTCAGACTTATATGCCAACCACTGGTGCATGTTCAGCTGATCGTCTGTCAGTAAACTATCTCAGACCTGAAGTTCTGTTGAATAACTTTGCTAGACTTGGAAGGTGTCCTGAAAATAAAACCTATGATGAATGAAACATAAGCTCAGTGAATAGAAGAATATCCATGTGAAACAGCGATGTTCTACTTCAGCTTAAAAAAAACCCCACAGGACTTAAAACTGCACTGTCAAGCAAATCTGAGGAAAAATGACTCACCTAGAAAAGTAGGACTGAAGTGATGGCGATTCTATATACATTATCATGTGCCAATAACATAACTGTGGAAGGAACATGAGCAAATGATGCACTTAGCACTGAAGTCCAAGATTGAGAATAGCACAAGAAATTTTAGGGTTCAACATGAACTGTTCTTTTACTACTATTTTCAGTCTTCTGTCTTAATTTTATTTTTTCAGCTTTTATGCTTGCTATACAAAATAAGAAAAAAAAATATTTAACTCCTCCATAAAATACTGTAATTGTTCTACTGCTGCAGAAGATCAGACAGTAAAGTATGCACACATTTCTGACAAATCTCATTATTTGGGCTATGATGACAATACTGATAACATTTTCATCTTAAGTGGAAAGTGAAAGTACAATGCCAAACCTTTTTTCATGGTTGGAGGATCATGAAATTATGGTTTACACCAGTGATAATAACTGTGGTTTTAAGCAGACATTAAAATAAGTGAGAAAGGAAAAATGATTGAAGTTATTTATTTGGAATAACCCAATGAATGAAAATGTTGCTGATAAGCCTGTACTAGATCTCTGACGATGGTAGAGTCAAGTCAGATCAGCTGGGGAAGCCACAGAGAATCAGTCAGGGTTTGATAATTCTGCAGGTATTGCAAGGAAATAGTATCAACACTACCTTCCTTCCCAAACACACCAGTGTAAAAAATGGCTAATTCCATTTAACTTACCATATTGAGTCTTCAGTGCAAATTCCTATTACTTCTTTCTGTGTGACACAATCCCTCTTTTTGTTAGAATGAAAGATGGTACTTAATCTGTGCTCACAAGAGTGCTGCACTCTATCTTGTGGAGCAGCATTGACAGCAGTAGGCTTCACAGAACTGAAAAGCATTTGTACTGTGTTGGGTGCAGGGCTGGGCATATAATGTTATAAATATGACTCTTATGATAAAAGTACAGTAACTATTATGATTAGGCATATTGGTTCAATCCTCTAGGTGTATGGAAATCACTGACATCTCTGTTGGAAGTGCCACCAGGGATCTCCATCAGTGCCAGTTATGCAGATGGTTATGAAGTAGACATCTGTCTATTAAAAGTTGGATTAAAACAAAACCCATGTTTTTCTTTCGGTCATTAATCATTACTTGTTATCCTGCTTCAAGTTCAGGTTAGCGATGAGCTTTCCAAAACCTTGTTTTCTTGCCATGCTAATGGTTGGATTTCATCCTGTCCTGAATATATACAACTAGTAGCGGTGCCTACCTCTGGCTACTGACATCACTGGAACCAGAAACTAACAACTTTACTGATATGCATCCCACAATACTGACAGTAAAGATACTTTTGTTCTGTTGCCACTTTAAAACATTTAAATTTTCCTCCTGTGTTGTTGATAAAGTTGAAAATACCTGTGTGAAATAGTTTTTGTGGAAACCAGGCTTTTGCACAACATGTCACAATTTTATAGCAGACCCCTTGCAGTAGTACCTTAATTCCAGAGCACTGACCTATGTATCTAGACTGACTTGCATATGAGAGAGATTAAAGATATTATGGAAAATGTAAATCATAGAAACATTTAGGTTGGAAAAGACCCTTAAGACCATCAACTCCAACTGTAAACCTAACACTGCCAAGTCCACCACTAACCCACGTCCTTAAGTGCCACCTCTACATGTCTTTTAAATACCTCCAGGGACGGTAACTCCACCACTTCCCTGAGCAGCCTGTTCCAACGCTTGACTATCCTTTCAGTGAAGAAATTTTTCCTAGTATCCAATCGAAACATCTCCTGGCACAACTTGAGGCTGTTTCCTTTCATCCTATCACTTGTTATCTGGGAGAAGAGACCAATACCCACCTCACTACAACCTCCTTTCAGGTAGCTGTAGAGAGCAATAAGGTCTCCCCTCAGCCTCCTCTTCTCCAGGCTAAACAACCCCAGCGCCCTCAGCCGCTCCTCATAAGACTTGGTCTCTAGACCCTTCACCACCTTCGTTGCCCTTCTTTGGACACACTCCAGCACCTCCATGTCCTACTTGTAGTGAGGGGCCCAAAAATGAACACAGTATTCCAGGTGCAGCCTCACCAGTGCCGAGGACAGGGGGACAATCACTGCCCTGCTCCTGCTGGCCACACTGTTCCTGATACAGGCCACAATGCCTTTGGCCACCTTGGTCACCTGGGCACACTGTCAGCTCATATTCAGCTAGCTATCAACCAATACCCTCATGTTCTTTTCCACTGGGCAGCTCTCCAGCCACTTTGCCCAAGCCTGTAATATCACTTGAGGTTGTTATGACCCAAGTGCAGGACCTGGCACTTAGCCTTGATGAATCTCATACAGTTGGCTTCAACCCATCTATCCAGCCTGTCCAGATCCCTCCACAGAGCCTTCCTACCCTCAAGTAGATCACACTCCCACCCAACTTGGTGTCACCTGCAAACTTACTGAGAGTGCACTCAGTCCTCTCATCCAGATCATTGACAAAGGTCTTAAACAGAACTGGCAACAATTCTGGACCCTGGGGAACATCACTTGTAACCAGCCACCAACTGGATTCAATTCCACTCACCACAACTCTTTGGGCCTGGCCATCCAGCCAGTTTTTACACAGTGAAGAGTATGCCTGTCCAAGCCATGAGCAGCCAGTTTCTGCATGATAATGTGGGAAAAAGTGTCAAAGGCTTTACTACCATCCAGGTAAGCAACATCCACAGGCTTTCCCTCAACCACTATGTGGGTCATCTTGTCATAGTAGATCAGGTTAGTCAAGCAGCACCTGCCTTTCATGAAGCCGTGCTGGCTGGGCCTGATGATCTGGTTGTCCTGTACGTGCTGCATGATGGCACTCAAGGTGAACTGGTCCATAATCTTCCCTGCTACCAAGGTAAGACTGATAGGCCTGTAGTTCCCCGGATCATCCTTCCAGCCCTTCTTGTAGATGGGCGTCACAGTAGCTAACCTCCAGTCAGCTGGGACTTCCCTAGTTAGCCGGGCAAACACTTGCAGAAAACATTCAATAGGAAATTGCAGATCTGGAAATTAAAAAAAAAAATAAAGGAGAAAAGCCTAGAAGTAGTTGAAATGGGGGTTTTGATTTAAGATATTAAAAAAAACAAAACCAACCCAAACAACTAATATCTGCAGGACATGTTAGTTTATAACAGCATTTTTAATAGAAAATAAAGGTTTTTCTCAAGTCTACACATTTTCATGTTTCCTTTTGTTTTTATTTTAAAACCATACATTTTCAGACCTCTTGTCCAATAATTCTTGTGAAATAGGTGTGTTATATGCAATCTGTAATTTTTCATTCATCTTTAGGCATCATTTTGGGATATCTTGCTGGCCTTAAATGAGGCTGTATTGCAGGCCTGAAGCAATTTATTGGCTGTGTGGTTGGTAATACTCCACCCACTTGCTGCTTCGTGGTTCATATGATCCATAGATTAAAATTTTTTTAAAAGTCAGCAAAGGAGAAACCATTAAAAAATATGACTCTCAGTGAGAAAGTCACTGCAGAAATGCCTGAGAAAACAGAGTGAAATCTGCACATGAACTTACAGGAAATTTTCACTGGAGACTTCATTAGAGGTCTCGTTATAAATTCAGATTTATTTTTCTCTTAAGACCTTTTGTCTATTTTTTCTACCACTGAATCCTATTCTTCGTGAACTTGTAATAAAGGTATGAGATACAGGATTTAACCTATAAAATGGCTTCTTCATCTTAAAATACCTCACAGGCCTGTGAGTCATGCAAGGAATCACAGATAATATGGTGAAAGTAGTTACCTTGGCTGCTGCATTTTTTTCTAGCTGAAAGGACCAATGTCCTCTGGGCTGGGAGGCAGAAAAGGCGATATCATAGTTGTTTTTCCAGGTGCAGATCTCCTGATGCTATAGGCAGGACACTGAACTGGAAAGTCTTGAAGACTCAGGTGTTACATCCCACCTCTGGCTTTTATATGCAGTCTGGAGCATTAATTGGCATATTCTAATGCCTGCTTTGTTAATGAGGTGTGTGGAGAGGTGCAGATGTGTACACAAAAATGTCACTTGTGGACCTCAGCCAAATAATTATGAACTAAAGCTCTTGAGTAATGTTAAATGGGTGGCCTTCAGAAGAGCACTGTTTTGTGACTTACTGGCTGAGAGTATAATCGTATATTACTGTAACTGTGTCAGAGGAAAATAATGTATGACTTCCTTTCTGGAAATGCCAATGTGAACCAAAAATCCCTGAAACCAATCCTTTAAACTTTATTAGGTGTGACAGAATTGAAGGAAGTACTCTGGGTACTCACAGACTACTGAAAGAAATGGTTATTTGAGCTTTGAGTAAAAAATAATTCAACAAAATGTATCTATTCAGTTGCTATACAAGTGCTGCTTGTGTGTTTTTTTTTCAAAGATCAGCCTTAGCATCTGAGAACTAGTAGCTGAGGATAAATTGCATGTTCAAGATAAATTGAAGGGAGTATCCATGAATACTTGGCAGAAGGCATGTGTAGAAAATGTTAGCACTTTGCAACAGTGTTTCTTATTTCTCTTGGATCTGCCCTTTCCTTCAAAAAATTATATTACAATAAAACTAAGTTTTTAAAATTAAACACTGATATTACATAATAAATATAAAATGTACAACCAGTGCAATAATGGAGCAAGTTCAGCACTAGCTTATTCTTCTAACATCCACACAGTTTTCAGAAAGTTCTACACATTTTACTGCACTGTTTATTTTATTTTAACATTCTGAATAGAGACAGGAGTCATGGATTAATTAGAAATATATTTGGGTTCTTGCTCCTGAGGAGCAGTCTGGCTTTACTCCAGTAAAGCTCTCAACTTCCAGCACTAGATGAGTCCTAGAGATTGAGTACAGGGGTTCTTGAAATGTCAGGCCCTACAGATTTACAGGGCATGATTCTGCAGGTGTGTAAACCCATGTATCTTCACTGCCTTGGTGGAATTAATCTGATTTCTACAAGCTGAGGTTCTGCCTCAGTGCAGACTTTAACGGGAGATTTCCCAGATCTTCCCTACCAAAGGCAAGTAAATAATCATTGCTCAGGAGAACAAGAGCCGCAAGAGGAAGCTGGTTAATGAGAGCACTGGAGCTGAAATGTAGTTTAACATCATGTAAGAATCAGAGAGAAGGAGTTAATTTTAGCTGAATTTGACATGTCCAAGAACTGTTTGTTGAATATGAGATTATAGTAAATACTCCACTTCGCTAAGGACTGTCAGCAGGAGGTAAAATGAAAATCACAGAGCTTGTAACTTTGTGATTCACATAAATATACCAAATACATTTTCCTAGCCACAGCTGTTACAAACAACATGGTTCCTGCAACACTGTTCATGTATCCATAGACAATAATATCACAGTAATTATACAATTCTAAACATGAATAATTTTCTTCTTTTTTGTACATGCTTTTCCACTATTTTATAACAAGCTTGCATCTTTTTTTTTTTTTTCTGCAGCTGTGTTTTTTAAATAGAAGAAGTGATTTAGAAAGGTCACTAAATAAAATATTAATACAGGCACAGATTTATTTAGTAGGTACAAACAATAGGGCAATTTGCTACTGATTTAAACAGGACTTACAAGTCCATATGCATGTATAAACATATATATTCTCTGAAGATGTAATGTGATAATAACAGAAATATTAACACACTACCTAACGTGCTTGACCAGAGCTGTAGTCAGAGCCTATCAAGATGGCCCTTACAGAAAACAAGATATTCTACTGAAAGAGAGTTGCAGAGCCAAGTATCTTATTATCACTAAGTGCTGGTATAAATAGTTTTGTGCAACACTCAGGGAGTATAGAAACCTATGAACCTATGAAATATGGGTTGCAATTGTTCACCTGACAGGTTATTTCAAATCGTTCCAAACTTAAGATGTCACAGATGGATTCAAACATTTTGCAGATAACCTGGGAAACAAGACAAAAACAATTTCTTAGAAGAGAAACAATAGAATGTATTTTCTTTAATGAAATGAACAGAAGTTCTACCAGTAATGCTGGGCATTAAAAAAACATTAAGGAAGTCACAAGAAAAAATTAAGAACATTATACTTTATTAATTTTAAGTAAACATTTGGGAGACTGTGTAAATTTTTGGAGCAGACCTGAGTAAGAGTGATGCTAAGATTGGACCCTGGAGGCAGTGTGTTAGACACCATTTTTGAATTACAGTCTTCCCTCCTTGCTCATAGAAGTTTGTAATTTACAGGTCTCCTGTTCTAATAGTAAATTGCTGCCTTTCCTTCTCCAGGCTATCCTGCATGTTGTGGAGCAGGAACAGGCACAGAGTTACAACCTGCTCTGTTCTACCTTTCTGCCTCCTTGGTCTTCATGCTCCTTGGAAGAAAATGGAGCAAAAAAACACATTCCCTTCCATGTTACCTTTATCTGAAGACTAGTTAGCCAGAACAGAGATCCTAGGCATATGTGAAGTCACACTAGCATTCTTCATCAGTTTTATCTTCTAGAACCTTCTCATCATGGCTCCCATTTCCTGAAAAAATGGGAAATTTAGCGAGTGACATGCATGAATGAAACCCTGATGTGATCCCCTCAGTGATTATAGGACCAGGAGTGAGACAATAACCACTACCGGTCTGCTTCAGTATAATTTACAAAATAGTCATCCCCTGCAGCTCCCAGTTACAGCATTTTCTGTGTTTCTGTAAAGAAAAAAAAATGCAAATTTGGCTGAATGTGAAAAGGTTATACGACATGATGAACAAATTCCAAAGTTCTTATCTTCTTGCCTATTACTTTACCTGATACAGTTGTTAGTCATTTAATGTTAACAACAAATACAGCAAGTTGCTCTGATAACAGAGTTAAGCAACATTTCGGAGCATCTGTAGACTAATTTCCATAAATAGGAAAGTGTCTATATCCCAGAAGTTTCTTCAAGGACCACAAGCACCCAAAACTCTATTCAGCACTCTAAAACAACTTTAAATCTTCTGCACAAAACCCCCCAACTCAACAACAAATTCACATGTTGTGGGGAGAGAACAGGGAATAGGAAAGACATTGTTAATACCTTCAGTTCCTCCGATGACAATAGCAAATGATTAGTAAAGTTTAAATGCACAGAGGCAGTACCATTCAAAGAGGCAGTTCAATTTAGCAAATGCATACTAAACTGATCATCAGTCACAAAATCACTCCAAAAATATCATTATGGCTGTATATTCTTAATCTAGACAGGTTTGGGGTGGGGTTTTTTTTGCAGAGTCTGTTGGACTTTCAAAACTGGAAGTGATAGAATGCTGGAGTATGGCTTCATTGATCACAACTTGTATCTATTTTGCAAAATAAGCACAATTTTGAAAGACCTTATTTGAATGAAGTATAAAGACCTAATTCACATCTCTTGGTATACTGTGAATGCTAGTTAAAGCTTTATAATCAAGTACATTCAAAAACAGGAAGGCCAAATATCACCTTTTCTTCCTGATTAGATTTTGAAGTGCTAAGAGAAATGCTTGCAATAGCTGATGCAAAACATCACAAAAAGGATTTTCCATACACCTGAAACATTGAACATCTTCAAGGGTAAGTGGTATTGGCAGCTGTTTCATTCAATGAAAGCTATGAAGTGGAAGTTTGAACATGGAGGGCATGAATTCAACAAAATTCAGAGCCTGTGATAAACACAAAATGTCAAAGGAGAGGGGAGGATTTTTGTTTTGGAGCACTGAGCCCAGCACAACTCTGATTCAGCAGCATCATTACTCAATCTATTCCTCATGTGGGGAAAATATTTATTCTGGCGAGGTCTTCTCACAAGAGCTTACTGCAGAGGAAACAGCTCTTGGCGGAAAAGTATTTCTTACTGTTTTTCTCCATTCAAGATACTCTCATTTCATGGCTTCTCTTTTTAGCCCACAGGGCATTCAATAAATGTGTCAATTAATTGCTTAAACATTCTAAAGAAAATTTTACCATGATTGAACCATTAAAAAATGAGGCAGCCTCTTGTTATAGTATCAGAAATTTTGATAAGTAATGAAAAATACTAATTTAAGCTACAAGATTAAATTAAATTGTGCTAGCTTTTTCACATTTAATAGTTTGATCACACTGGGCTGAGAAATGTCTTTGTAGTATTTTAGCAAAAAGTACCTCTCTGATTATCTTTAAATGAAAGGTTGGATATTAATAAATTTTAGAATTTTTCTAAGATTTCTACCCTGGTAAGGAAAAAATTCTATTAACTTTTTTTTTTCTTTTAATAAAAGAAGCCCCTAGTAAGAATACTGGTGAGAAAGTGTTGATTTGTTCTTGTCCTCTACAGGGCATTAAGCCTTTATATATTACTGCCTGAATCATAAGGGAAACTTGGCTTGCAGGTCAGTCAAAACAGGTTTCTGGGAAGTAAAGACCTCCATGCAAATTAATGTAAAAAGCAGCTATAGACATGTTGGCACTGGAATAACAGAAGAAACAGGCAAGCAACTTTATCCATGAATATGTGTTCATATACTATTTCTTTATTGTCTAGACAGAATGCTGAATATAGAATAGACAGAGTTCTAGTGTTTGCAAACCGTGTGCCACTGCTACTCTCTTTAGGTACAGCCAATTACATTTAGGACAGGGAAAGACAAGTATGGCATTTATTTTTGTTTTTATTTTTTGCCAGATTAGACTTCTCAGTGCTACTGGAAATTAGCATCTTTGTGGAACTATATAGAACTATATTCAAATCAATGGTAAATATCTGTGTTGGCAAGGTAGGTCAGCCCCTCCTGGGAGGACCACAAGCTCACTTAGTCTAGCATACTGTTGCCTTACATATGTAACCTGATCAAGTATCTCACAGGCTCAGAAATGTTACAGATTCTGCAAGATAATGAGGAACAATATTAAGTAGCCTCCTTCCAGTTAACAGACTTAAAAGGGGGTTTTGGTCGAATTAGACTGCAAGATTAAATTGAACGTTTCTGTTCCATGTAACATGATATCAATATATTCAGGCCCAAGCATGGCAGAAAGGCTAAGTGTGACACCAAGGACCACCTGGCTTTAAGTAGACCTGTAGCTGCTCTTGTTAAGGGTGGTGATTTAAGGAAGAAGCATTACTCTGCAACTGGGAAAAAATCACAGGTTTCTGACTTACAATGTTCTCAACCCAAATTGCATCCAAATTTGGCATTTGATTTTTAAAGCATATACAAGCTTGAAAATAATCAGTATGTTGTCATCATCAGACACCTATTCAGAAAGGAGGAAAAAAACTCTAGAACTGGCAAAATCAATTTATTACCCTCGTCACGCTGCTGCTATTAATTCAGGTGGTAGGTTAGTGATTTTGTAAACTTAATGTTATAGCCCAGGCAGAGATGTAAATGGAGTTTTTAAAAACATTTCCTACAGCATTTCAGCATTTTTACTAACCTCCAAGTCTGAGTTTTTCAACTGAAATAGTATTATGGATTCCTTCATATCATGCAAACTGCTTATACTTTCTGTTTAATCAAAATCTGGTGCTTGTGAGCAACAGACCGTTTATGATTGCATCGCCTGAAAGTACAGAAACAGAAAGATTAATCACATCATGAGGCCAAAAGTGCAGGGCTCTAATTTCAGATAGATTTTCATGAGTAATAGACTTAATTGTCATCAAATCTAAGAAGGACTGTTATCTATTTTCAGTAGTTATGATTGACTTAAGTGTACATAATTATTAATTTCTGTAAATTTTCAGTGACATTTATGAGAATGCTGAGCTGTTTAAGAACACTAAGAAACTGTGACAGCTAAACACCTAATTTTTGCATTGACTGAATACCTCCAAACTATCTAGTTTGAAACTTTTAATAAGGATGGAATTCTTCAAATATTTGATACCAGCATTGTGTTGATTTTCCCCCCAAGTTCAGACTGAATTTATGTCTCCCACTGCACAAGCCCAAATGGAGCTCTGGTTTCATCTACATGTTTTCCTGTGGGCTAGAATGAAGCTGTTTTGATTCTCTACTCATTAAACTATTCTGGGACATCAAAATAAAAATTTATCACAGAAATGAAAAAATGAGATTAGGCTCTGATTTTTTTTTTATTTTTCCAGATGTGTTTGTCACAAAAAAATACAAAACTAATAGCAAGTCGCTTGCCACATGCACAGATAAAACAGTTTCAGTAATATCAATAACATAGACACACATAATTTGGTATCAACAAATTCACTATCAGAAAAAGGATGTGATTTTTTTTTTTTGATCTGGGCTGATCAAGGACCCTGAGAATTATCTTGCCTTAAACCTTTAATCCAGTCTTGTTTTGGTCAGATATTAAACCATTACTTGCATATTGTGACTATTGCACTGGTCTATTATGTTTTTTCCCCTTGCACTAAGTTGCAGACATTGACATTTTCAACCGAGGAACAGAAGGTAGCTTGGTCACATTGCTTGGTGGAGACAATCACCATTTACAATAAGTTCAAATATGAATAGAACTTGAAGGTGTGTGAAAGGAGGGAAACAAAGCTCATAACTAGCTACCTATACTGAAAGAATTTTCTAAGTCTAATTCCACCCTTCCTAGCCTCACCATCTGCTTCATTTAATAATTGCATTTACCAGCTTGAGCCAGCTGGAAAAATTAACAACAAAACTAAAACATCTGGAGTACTTTTGGAAATTAAAATAAAAGTAAGAGGTGAGGAAAAGAGGCAAGGATGAGCAAAAGATAGAAAGGATTTAATTTTTCTAAATGCACAAGGCTAGAATATAATACTGCAGAGCAAACTGACAGAGAATATGATTCTTCTAATTCCCAGTGATATATTTACTGCCTTCTTAAATGCACATCTCCCACCAGCTGTCCACTTCTCATGGGTGTTGGGTTATTTTAAAGGAAAACGCATTTCCCATGGTTCTTTTTAAGCCAAAGAAAGTCTCCTGTTTCTTTCCATAGACAACCTCATTGAAGGAGGAGGGAATTTAATGAAGAGGCAGAAGATAAGGCTTTACACATAAATGTGCTAGCGTATTTAGAGCATTTTGTGTGTTTTTATAGGGTAAAGACAGATTCAGTAGGGTAAAAAAATGTAAAGAGTGTTTGTGAAGGCTCTGTTTCAAAAACAAGAGGTTGTCTGCAAGTTTTTTAAATCTCCTTTTAAAAATACAAGGAAAATGTTCCAAGACCATGTAAAAGTTGATTTAGAAGGGGGTTTTTGTGTGGTTTTGGAAGACAGGAGTTGTTTGGTAACAATAAGAAGCATTTTTACCATGAGACTGGCTGTTCAGCTCATCACTTACAGAGGTTTTTTCCTTCTACTCCTCCTTGGAGAATATACTAGACAAAATATTCCTAGGTGAGGGGATTGTTATTACCCTTTTGGGTTGCAAAAGTAAGAAGATTGCAGCTAACTCATGACAACTTATCTGCCTTTTTACATTTTTCGCATATAGACCAAAAGGTAAAAGCACAGATGAGCTTTGCATTAGCCAAAATAAAATTCAGTAAATCTCAGTTGCTGGTCTAGAAGGAACTTTTTCAGCATAATGTCAACAGTTGAAAGATATATCATTTACACTTGTTGCTAAATAATGAGTAATGCTCACTTTACATTTTACACTGTCATTTGAACTGATAATGGGAGGGGAGATGCACAAGGAGAATGATTCTTTGCCTTGGTGGACCATTAAAAAGATGACCTGAGGCAGGCAAAGTGATATCCCACCTTTCCTAGAATTATCTTTTTGAGTAAAAGAAATAGGAAAGATTAAAAGTTATTTTGTTTTTGAAGTCCCATGTGTTCCAAGTGTTGGAAACAGAAATGATGTGATCTTTACAGCCTTGGTTGTACAATAATGTTTGCATACAAAATGCTATCCACTTAGTGCGTAGCAAAGTCAAGCAAGATCTGTGGCATGTGAGCTGGGATCCAGGTCCTCTAAAGCCTCTGGGAATCCTTCCAGTCATGTCAGCAAGCTCCCGATTAGGGCTGCAGGACTGGAAAGAAGCACAGGATGTAAGTCTTTCCCTTCACTACAAAGTAGAACATTTAAATGCTGTAACAAATGTGTGAGTGTAGCTGCACTGTGGGCTGTTGTTAAGATCTCATAAACCTTAAAGCATATACCATAATCCAGCAAATTTTACTTGGTCTTATTTCACCATTTGATGCCTCAAGTTGTAAATAGTATGAACCGATCAGATTCCACTGACTTCAAAAGAGGGAGACAGGAAGGCAAATTTTCTTATTTACTCTACCATGGTGATGATCAGTTAGAAGCAGTAGAGAGAGAGATGGAGAACAAAAACAGTGTTTCCAGAGGTGGCCTGGGCAACTCAGGCAGGACACTATAGATTTAACACCCTTAAACAGGAATTTGTTATAATCAAAGCAAATGTGGCATTGTTTTACCTTGCTACAGTCTGCATAATTTACTAGAACATGAAGTATGTTTTTTTTAATGTGTGTGACAATGCCAAATGATTTGCAGATGCTAAGATTGCAGCTACATTGGAGCAAAGGGAAAGAATATTTATTGGCAGAAGCTGAAGAAAATAGAGAAAGAATTTTTATGTCCATTTTCTGTCAAACTTAAAATAAATCCACGTGAAGGTCTCCAATGAAGACCTGAATTTCTGTTATGAGAAATAATAATTTCATTACATTGTTTTCCTCTGGAAATGATCAATTATAAGGAACTGTGGAAGAGAGTGTAAAGTGGTTTGTTTTCCTCAGTTTTACTGCTTTTTCAGAATGTGAGCAAAACCTGAAGCCACCCCACTCAGATTTGTTCCTTCTGGCTGCAGCTGGCTTTCAGATTAGCTTAACCTTCTGTTTGGCTCAGTGTGTGTGAAGCAGCTGGTAAATATTCTTACCCTTTCAATCAGCCTTCCTGGAAGAGCAAGTCACATGAAGGGGAGGGATATCTGTTCCAGGTGGGCAGGAAGGACAGAAAGGCCAAAACTGAAGGGCAGGATCATGCTAGCAGATATTAACTTCAAAAGCATTTCACCACCAGAGAAAAAGAAAGAAAAAAAAAAAAAAAAAAAAAAAGGAATGCCTCTGCATAAGTGTTTTTGCTCAGAAGCAAACAAAATGACACACCATAAAATGAGAGGTTTAGAGCTTCTTATCCAGGACAAAATCACACAGAAGTGCCGAAAGCTAACATGCAAGAAATCAGAAGTTTATATTGACAAAATGTTCATCATTTGAATGGGTTTACATTGACATGTTGGATATATAGGAAGTTCCAACTTCTTTTCAGCATTGTCAGTTATAGACAGACTAGATTAAAGGTAAATCAGGGTGTTGTATGTTGTATATTTTTTGTTGTGTCAGCCTTAGCTGTATATCATAAAAACAGGCATGACAGCATCTATGTCAGTCAGTTGTATATTTTGTATTCACAAAGCTAAGTAAGTGAATGAAGTTACGAAATTTTGTACCAGTGGGTAGAAGACGTCTCCTTCCATTTGTTCTTGGAGGGACAGGGAATGAGGGAGAGGGAAAACTGCTTTGGCTGAATTTACTAAAATAGAAATATATGGAAGAGCACCAAGGCTTTGGGAGAGAATGGTAGACAACACTGACAGCAAAAGGAAAGACATGACAGCTGCCTAACCTGATTCTGCTTTCAATTCAGATAAAAATGAGAAAAAGACAATATAAAGAGAAGAATGTTTTATTTCATGTCCAGGAAAAAAAAGATTAAACTTATACAGCCTTCTGACATTTTTCTCTTTAAATTATTTTAATCATCATGAGAGGAAAAACTAAGAAAAGAAGTCAACAAAGAAAGGCAAATAGAATAGATAGCTTTTGCACACTTGGGTTTTAAAAATATTTTGTTATGTCTTGCTTCCACTTCATTCTAAGGAAAAAAAAAAGACAAAATGATTTTTAGAACAAAATAGGGAGGCGAAAATAAGGATTTAAAGGTGGATATTAGTAAAGAAAATGTAGCTGAAATATTTTGCTGATATATTATAGTGATCCCGTGAGACTGCTAAGTAAATTCTTTTAAGGGCTTCTAGCATCTCTCACATGTCACTTTAAGCTCCGCAAGAATAACTTGCTTTACCAATATAGAATCACAGAATCATTGAGGCTAGAAAAGGCATCTTGAGATCTAATCCATCTGTCCCCTGCTCCAGCAGGGTCAGCTACAACATGTTGTGCAAGACCGTATCCAGCTGGGTTCTAAGTATCTCCAAGAATGGAGACTCCAAAACCTCTCTGGGCAATCTGTGCCAGTGTTTGACCAGCTGCCAGTAAAGAAATTTTTAAAAATTTTTTCTTGTGTTCAGAGGGATTTTCATGAGTTTTAACTGTGCCCTGTCAGTGGGCACTGCTGAGAAGAGCCTTGTTCCCTCTTCTCCATTCCCTCCTATCAGGAATTTATACACATGGATAGCATCCTCCTGAGCCTTCCCTTCTCCAGAATCAAGAGTCCCAGCTCTCTTTGGCTCTCCTCATGGGAAAGATGTTTCAGTCCCTTAATCATCTCTGTGGCCTTGCATGAGGCTTGCTTCAGTAAGTCCTTGTCTTGAACTGGAGAGCCCAGAGCTGTACTCAGCACTTCAGATGATGGGTAGAGAAGACAGATCAACCTCCCTGGACCTGCTGGTAATGCTCTGCCTAAAGCAGCCAGGAGGCTGTTGGCCTTCCTTATTGTGACGGAACATTGTTGGCTCATGGACAGCTTGTTTTGCCCCCAGGAGTTTCTCTGCAGCACTTCTTCCCAGCCTGTCAGCCCTGTGACAGTAATACTGTTTTGTTGAGTTCAGATTCAGCTTCAAACTCAGAAGGAAAAGTGTTCTCAGAGACAAGAGATGCATCACTTCTGTCCTGTAAAATGAAATTAATAACAAGATTTAAGGCTTGATATCTAAGGAAAGCATTGTTAGAAAACACTCATTTATGTTTCCATTGGATTTTATTTTTGACATTTTAATATGAAGTTCTTATGCATTGGACGAAATTGTAAAGTTTTCATACTCAGCTATGTATTGTTTTCCTCTTTGGCTGTATGTGATCCTAGCAAGCCCTTTAACTTTAATCCGGGTGTTTCAGAATCAGAATCTATGTTTTATTGTGTCTGTCATTCAGTGCATGCACAAAAATCTTTCTCTAACAAAGGTGTTTCCAGTTCACAAAATTCAAGTAGACTGGCTGAAGAACATGAGAAGAAAGAAGAAGTCTAGAGATCTGAAACTGAAACTGAAGCACAAAGAAAGATAAAAAACTTGAGCTCCAAAAAGGCAACTACAAAATCAATTGAAATTGTGGAAGACATTGGGCTCATACATGCATTAGAACAGCAATGATTATAAAAAGGTATTATGCTAGGGCACACTGAAATGCGTGGTGCACTGGTTCACTAGACCTGCTACAGACATTCTGGATGGAAATATCACTAGCGTTTCCAGCTTCCTATCAGCACACCTGGCTAAGATTAGTGAAAAAGCTCCTAGGATAGCTTCCTGACTTCCAAATGGAAAAAATTTCCTCTGCTCTGTCTGTCTTTATTCCTCAAAGAATGTCTTAATTTTGCACTTTGTAGTAAAATTTCAGATTAACAGTGATTAAGTAAGGTGTAAAAGACAGAACAGAAACAACTGGGCCGTCCTGGTGCTTCCATCACACTTCTGTCTAAGCTCTGTTTTTCTAGCCTCCATCTATAAAACGGGTGATACTTCCCTGCTTGAGTGGAGTGATGGTTTTCAAGAATGATGTTCTTTAAAAAGTAATTTGAGATCTTCTAGGTAAAGAAATGAAAGCACAATGTAATTTTGTTCCTAAACAAGGTGACTTGAGTAGGTGTTTTTCTCTCTTACTGAAGAGAGAAAAAGCATTTTTCTCTTCAACATGTTGCCTTCTCATTTTGTTCTCATAGCAAAGCGAACTGGCACCTTTTGTGTTCTCCCGGCACAACTTCAGATGTGGATCTCGGAATTGAAGGCATTTTGAGAAATAACTTATTTTTCTTTCTGAGTCAATAGACTAGAGCTGTTTTGCATTTAACATGTATTATTACTTCAGAATTCCCCTTATCAGACCCATCACCTGCCACTGCCTGATTGATTGACATTTCCTGTCCATTTCCAGGTCAGATACTCAAGTGATCCAAATCTTTTTGCAGCAGACTAAACAATATTACATTTTTATTTTTTAAGTTATACTACCAACAGTCCCATTTATCCACTTGTATAAAGTGTGCAGTATTACTGCTTGCAAGGAAAAAGAGACCTTTATTGAAATTAAATGACGCAGTTCATAGAATGAATGACCTACTAGGTTAGTTAGATGCAGTGACTTTCAGTGCCAGGCATTAATAATCAGTTTTTTGTACATCAGCTTGTGACAGCTGCAACTGAAGGTTTAAAGCCTCAGAGCTTTCTCACAGAGATTGTGCCCTAAGCAGAGCCGAGCTGTCGAGCTGACAGACAGGAATTGTATTCTTTTCAGGGGAAAATATAAATAAAATCGCAAGTCCCTGTACTCAGTCTTTTGCTCTCTTTATCTAGTCTTTCCTTCTGCTTTTCTGAAGCTCTATTTCTACTTAAATATTTTGTAAGAGTAAGGGGTGCCCAAAAACTGACACCAAGGAAAACTATCTTGTAATTCACGAAAACCTGGGTGAGATCAGTGACTCATTGCCACTGAGGAGACATAAAAGTTGCAAGGAACATAATGTATGCGTATACACAGATAAAATACTTGTTGTAGAAATTCTTGGATTGCCCTTAAAGTATTTGCATAGTTTATTGTGACCAACAAATTTTTACTATAGACCTATCACATAGTCAAATAATGCATATTATTCCTGTATGATATGTTTTCTTTCTCTCATTTAATTTATTGTACTTATTGCAAAAATAAAAGAAAATTGGTGTTCAATTCTAGGAGAGTTGGTGTTCAGCTCTGTCTTCATAAGATAGACAAAATTCAGATAATACTATTATTATGACTTGTAGTGTGTGGATTGAGTTCTACCAGTTCTCACTCACATTTACTGGCTTTTCTAATGGTACAAACTTGTCACTGTGTGTTATCTACGTAGGACACAATTCCTGAATTGATTCCCATATTAATTTTTGAACAAATTCAGATTCTCAAAAACCAGAGAAAACTTTCATTCCGCCCAGTGTCATTTGAAAGCTTTGAGTAAATGCCATTTTTGTGCAAGTACTGTGCATATGTAATGTTTATCTGTTAACATGCATAGAGTTTAAATTTATTGCATTAACCTTTTTAATGGAAAAAAAGAACCACAACCTTATACTGTAATTCAAGGTAGATGGAAATAATGCTTTATAAAATAAATGGATTTGATTGCTGTTGTTTAATGTCAGAAATCTAAATGTTTATTAAGAAAAGTTTAATTCTGTGTTTTCTCATTTAATAATGACTATATTCCTAGCAAAATGTTGTAACTGTGTAGTAAAATGAGGGTCTAATTCATCACTTTATTCATAGGTAGTTCCTGTTCCAGCTTCACATAAAGTCAGAGCATAAATATTGCAGGAGAACGTTGTGTCAGCTCAGTTGTCTGGTGTACTTCTATGTAAAAATAAATAAGCAGTGTTCATCAGGTCCAACACGGAAAGATATTAGTGGAGGATACATTTAATATACCTTCTTCTAATAGCAAAGATGATTGTTAAAGCTATATTTGCTACATTTCATGTGAATACACTAGTCCCTGGACTGTCATTTATTCTTTGTTTTGGTGTTTTCCTTCTTTATTTTCCTGTATTTTGCAGATAAAGTATTTTTTGCAACCTCCATTTTCTCTGAAACGGGCAACTTGTCCACCAGGCATGGAGAATCCTAAGCTTATATTAGCTTTAATGAACAATAAAGCAGTAAAAAACCCTCAATTTTGTAAAGATAGCAGAAAATAACCAATGAAGAAGACACATCCTATTCAGTAACCTTGATATGCAAATTAAAAGTCAAATGCATAGAAGGCTTCAGAAAACATAGCATAATGGTACTGAACTAAAGAATCTCAACGTGACTAAAGGCAAAATAATATTTTTTTCAAATGGGATCAACAGAAGGAATGAAAGAAAACATTCAGGGGAAGTTCAATTATTTGAACTGTTGATATCTGCAAAGTTTCCAAGTTGTCCCTTCCAATGGAAATTATCTTTACCTCCACTTCTCAAGTTGCCACCTTCTAATTTCCTTTCTCTGTCCTTCCATAAAAAATGAGCTGTTCAGCTGAAAAAAGAATGCTTATATGTTCAAGAAATGCATCCAAACATGCATGTATGAATACCTAATGAGTGCAGTTTTCCATTCAGAATGGCCCTTTGTTCCCTTTCCCATTCATATTTCAAGCTTTGTTTGAAAATGGAGATAAGTAAACAGAATGTCCAGTGTAACCTGCAAAAGCACACTGTAAAGTTAATGTTCTGAATTTTATTTGCTGACCTGATAGCAAAAGTACTAAACAACTTAGCAGATGTTGCACTTTCTTCTGCTATGACTGCATGAAAGTCACCCTTCAGATAAAATAAACATGGTAGCCCTAGTGAGGTTGATAGATTTACAGCGATTAAAGACACAGTTCATTATATTAAGCTAAAAGCCAGTTTTGACAAGAAAAGATATTTAATCTTTTCACATATAACATTCCAATTAGCTTCAGTCTGAGACATAGCAGACCCTTCTATGTTTTCCCTTGTCCAAAGAGCTACATGGCCAAGCATGAACTGTAATGGGTCTATAAACCAAATACGAGAGCAATTAAGACACAGAATACCACTTTGTATAAAATCAGAATGTATTTTTGTCTTCAGAGTTTTCATTATCACAGCTTTGTAGGACATTACTGTGCAATAGAGATTTCTTTTTTTGTTCTTGTACAAGACTTTAAATAGTAGGCTTTTTGCTTGTTAGATATTTTCTTCTGAAGCCAGTCCATATTTGTAACATGTGTGTGATTCAAATTACAACACAAAAGCATGCACACTTTAGCTAGTATGTGCCTCTTCAGATAATGCTTGTGTCAGAAGAACCACAACATCATAGAATGTCTCAAATTGGAAGTGACACTTAGGGATCTTCAAGTCCAACACCTCACTCCTCACAGGACTACCTAAAACTAAACCATATGACTAAGAGCATCATCCAGACACTCGAACTCTGGCAGTCTTGGTGCTGTGGTCACTTCCCGGAGGAGCCTGTTCCAGTGACCGACCACCCTTTCAGTGAAGAACATTTCCTAATGTCTAATCTGAACTTCCCCTGACACAGCTTCTTTCCATTTCTTCGTGTCCTGTTGCTGGTCACCAGAGAGAGGAGATCAGCAACTGCTCTTCTGCTGTCTCCCTTGAGGAAGTTGTAGACTGTGATAAGGGCACCCCTCAGAATTTTTGTCTCCAAGCTGAACAAACCAAGTGACCTCAGCTGCTCCTCATAAGTCTTGCTCTCAAGACCTTTAATTGTCTTGGCCACCCTCCTTTGGACACACTGATAGTTTGATGTCCTTCTTATATCGAGGCACCCAAAGCTGCACATGGTACTTGGGGTGGGGCCCCACCAGTGCAGTGTAGTGTAGGGTGGGATAATTACACTGAAGGTGAGTTTCAGTGAAAAGTCACAGAAGTCAAATGAGTCCACTACAACAGCAGAACAGAGATGGCCATAGGCTGCAGTCAGCTGTCCTCTTTCCTCCAAAAGCAGTGCTGGTGGTACTGTTTACCCTCCTCTGTATTCCTGTTCAAAGTCCAAATGGCTCTAAGAACACGTCAGATTTTCCTGGAGGAAAACTGAGACACACTTGAGGAGAGCTGGGGCAGAGGTAAAACAAGGAGGGCAAGCATCACCTCCTGTGAGCAGCCTGCAGAGCCAGACAGTCAGAGAGCAGAGTCAGCCTCCCTGCTCGCTAGTAAGTCAGTGCCTGCACAGCACAGAATCCACTGGCTGTTACAGGCTATACCACTTCTCGGCTACCTGGTAGAGAAAGTTTTTGGGACACGTAATCATTCTCTTTATCTCAGGTTTGGGGTTTTTTAAATAAATCTGGACATGCAGGCACTGCATGTAGTCACCCTGCTCTCAGGAAGAGGATCTGAGTCCAAGTGGGAAGCACAAGACCTTGGAGGCTTAGGACCTTTGTGGAAATGGATGGCAGACTGTAACACATATACTTAAGTTCAGATCTGGCCTGTGTATGCTGGTTTTATACTCACAGTTATGGTTCAATTAATTATCCTAATTATTATTGCCAATTCATATGCCCACTAACAGAAACTTCATTATAATTTCATGTTTGGAAATCTTGATGAAGATGAGAGCCAGGGATGCATAAGGCTCTAAGTATCACACGTTATGGTTTTGTTTTTCAGTACAAATGCATCCAGTACCTAAAAATAACAAGTGAAAATTTATTTCCTTATCTCAGCATGTTAGTATAATTTATGTGAACACTATATATTAATTAGCTGAAAAAAAAATCCATCTTCATTCAAAAAGGCTTAAAAGTATTTGTTTGCACTGTACCTGCTCTGCTGTGAAGAGATGACTGCCATAGATTAGATTACTACAGATATCGAACTGTATTTTATTCCTTATAGCTACTCTGTCAGTCCTTACTTACTCCACTTACAATGGGAAAAATGATAATCAACTCTAAATTCCCAAAATTCTTAGTTAAAACACATATTATAGATTCATACCATTCTGTGCACATACAGTCACAGGCACAATTTCTGGGGGAAAAGTTAGTATTTCACAGAGAGCAGTCCTGAACTCCTGAATGTGGCCTGCCTTATATATTAAAGAAATGTTATACTTACTGCAATGTGAGCATAATGAAAAATGAACACTGCTGCCATTGTCTTTGTACTTTTGCTCCATATGTTATTTTTCTTCTTAGCATACTCTGAAAAGCACTTTTTATCCTGATTAATAATAAACTATAGCAAGTTAGATAGAATATATGTTTTTGGCTATAATATATTTCTTGGAAATTTTAGATTCTTTTTCGTTTAGGTGAGGCAGGAATCTCACTGCGTCTTTCCATTTATGAACTAGGCTGTGATTTATGTCTCTAATCAGAAAAGTGTTTAAGGCTATGTGCAACTTCAAACACATGTATGAAATACACTGAGTTATTTTTTTCCAGCTCACATTCACTTAAAATGAGCTTGTTCATATGTCTTAAGGCATGTCTTCCTTTGCCAGAGTCTGTACTCACACAAACTGGGACCTGATTCCTTTCTTCCTTGATGATGGAGTCCCACCCACATCATAGATATTCTGTTCCTCAGATTTTTCTCTACAGCTCAGTGGTATGTACCAAGGTGTTACATAATAAATGGGAAAAGTTAGGAGCTTCAGGGAAAACTTCTACACAGCAAGCAGGAAAACAGCATAGGGAGAGATCAGCAATAGAAAATGCAGGAGGTGCAATTCAGTGCTCACCATGCCTAGCAGATTTCCTGCCCAGCATGGTGCTCTCCTGCAGTCCCTCCACTGAGCGGACAAGAACTTTTGCTACCCATGCACAGGGCTCACATTCAGGGTGCAGCTCAGGTCTCAGCCAGCTGGCTGGTGCAGAAATCTCAGTCTGAACCTTCTTAAGATGTGGAGGAGATGTAACAACCTCTCTGCTTTTGAGATCTACTGTCCTACCACTTAGCTACATTTCCAGAACACAAAGCCCTACTCTGCCAAGGCATATTTTCTTTAAAAATAAAAATCCTCCTCTGCAAGGCGAATGTGTTCAGTTAGAGTAGTTTCTTGGTTTATCATTTTTGCACTTGTCCACATCTGTGCACTAGAAAGATCAGTTCTACGCAAACACCTAGGCTTCTCATTAGTGGGCTCATGCAAGACTGTGTGTTTAATTGTTGAGGCCAGGGAAAAAGTAGGATGCCAAGAGGTGAACTTTAGTTTTCAATGAGCAAGCATTTTCAGGATAGCCTGGGCAACTCTGCAGGTGCAGGTCTCCCTGAAGAGGTTTTTGATGCTGATTTTGAGCACACATGCTCAAAATTAGCTTCAATATTTTAGGAAATAAAAACAAATAACAGACTAAGACAGTAGCAAAAAAATTATATAGCTATTAATTTTTTAGGAGTCCCTTTACACATATATCTGGCAGTCCTGGTTTCAGCTGCAGTACAGTTAATTTTCCTTCTAGTAGCTGGTACACTGCTGTGTTTTGGATTTAATATGAAAATAATGTTGACAACACACTGATGTGTTAGTTGCTGCTAAGTAATGTTTACACCGAGTCAAGGACTTTTCATCTTCCCATGCTGTGCCAGCTGCACAAGAAGCTGGGACGGAGCATGGGACAGCTGACCCAAACTGGCCAAAGGGATACACCATGCCATATGTTGTCACACTCAGTATATAAACTAGGGGGAGTTGGCCAGGGGGCAGTGACTGCTGCTCAGGGACGGGCTAGGCATTGGTCAGCAGGTGGTGAGCAATTTTATCATGCGTCACTTGCTTTGTACAATATTACTATTATTATTATTATTACTACTACTGCTTCATCTTTATTTTCTTTCAATTATTAATCTGTTCTTATCTAAACCTGTGAGTTTTCTCACTTTTACTCTTCTGATTCTCTCCCTGATCCCACTGGTGTGGGAGAGTGAGCGAGAAGCTGCGTGGTGCTTAGTTGCTGGTTGGGGTTAAACCATGACACTAGTCCATCCAGCTGTGGAGGCGGCAAGTTGTCTGAAGCCTCTGAAAGACTATACAAGAGAAAAAGTAGGCAAAGATTAGAGCAATACACTGTTACAGACATGTGCTCTAAAGTGATTTCACAGCATTTGCAGCAACCATGCAATTGAAGGGTTAAGGTATGGATAGTGTCCTGAATTTCGTTTTTTCTTCCTTAACTAGTCAATAGGTTCTCTTTTGTATACTAATCTTTCTGTCTTATTGTCTTATGTCATAATCAACAAACCAAAGTGTAAAGATATGTTCATGCTTCTCACGGAAAGATATTACTATCTTATTCCAAAATGTTATTCATAGTATACACTTTTCTTTTACTATATATAAGGGCTAACTATACTGGTATTTTACAACAAGAACATGGTAAAATTGGGAAACTCTCAGATGGGAGTTCAGCTTTGTAGCACATATTAATGCATCTCACTGTAAAGAATCATTCAGTTTTTACTGCCAGCCAGCAGAAACTCAGCAACCCTGTCATGGCAATTTTCAGCTATTCATCAGCATGGTAATGCACACCCACACTTGGCATGGAAAATGTGGTGTGAAACAACAACAGATGATGGATTATGATGATGGTAAATAACAATGATAATGGCTATTGATTTTTTTTTTTTTGGAGGGACCCTTCACTGCATATTGTATGTGTAAACAGTGAAACAAACAGCTGGTGTTACTAGATATGGTGAATTCGCATAAGGAAACTGGACATTTGCAAATCTTTCCATTCATGGAGGTCAAAAAAGTCAACTCTGTGTCTCATATGAATAGAGATTAATACATCCTGTATTGCTTTGCTCTTTTTTTCTTTTTTTTTTGTTCTCTTTGGAAACCACAACAGTCCTCCAAAATTATATTTAGCAAAAAAACTGGCAGATATGATAATTTCAGTCATCAGAAATTTGTAACCATGATTTAGGTATTAAACACTGTGAGGCTAGGTGAGTTTGCACCTAGTTCCTAGTGATGAAAAGGGAAGAAAGTTCCATCTAGATTATGGGAAGGCAGATGTTTGGTAAGAAATAAGTGACATTTCCAGCCAGATTTCTTTATTCTTTCAGATTCCTTTACTTTTGAATATGTGCATGCAGTACATATCTGATGTGCCACAAATGTGCAGCCAATAACATGTATAATCTGATACATAGTGATAGTACTTAAAGCAGCATTCAAAGCCAACATGTGCTTGGCTAACATGTGCTCTAGATGAGATAAAAATTGACTGCTGTTAAACCTGAGAAATTAAAATGAACATGTTCTCTTGGTTAGCTCCCAGATTTTCCAAGCTGTAATTTTAATGATCTGTCCTATCTGACTTCACAGGGATGGCTTAAAATGAAGGATGTGTGTAAAAGTTTAGAATATTAGAGCTTTAGTAATAATGTAGGTTATGGAACCTATCTTTTATCACTTCACATTCACGCTGCCTGTTAATTGATTTGCATTAGGTTTACTGATACCACCTCATATCGTGAGTAACAGCAGTCATTTCCATCCTACCTGTAAATTACAGGTCTAGATTTCCTCCACAGTGTGTAGTATCTTTCTCAACACACTGAGTTGTAATGCTGAGTTGGGGCAATATGCTTCCTCCCTTGCTTGCACTTGCACAGGATCTGAGGAGAGGTAGTAAGGGGTTTTCACCTCTGGAAAGCCTGGAGTCTCATTAGGTGATGGAAGGGAGTTTCCACAACTAATGTGCCACACTGAAAATATGCTTAGCAAAAATCCAGTCCATTCCAGCGACCAAAGGCAAAAGATGTGTAGCCACCCAAACTGCTAATGTCAGCCCCTGAACCTTTGAAAATGTTGGCCTTTGTGGAGTACAGCCAGATTTGCCATGTTAAATGGAAAGCAAATATGTTGAAACAAATGCAGTATTTCCCTACCTCCATGGGAGAACAAAGATATTTGACTACAGCTCTGCTGGTGGCTGATTGCTTATATATTTTTATGGACCTTTCAAAGTGACTGGAATCTTTGATGTATGATCATTTCCTCCGAACTCTAGGAAAACTGCAAGCTTGTTTGTATTGCTGATTTCTATCTACTACTTCTGTTGCATTTCCTCACACTGTACACAGGGGAGGGGAGACCTTTCTTTATACGAGAGAAATTCCCATTCTTTGAAAAAGGGTACAGATCTTGGTTTTAATTATTTCTTTATGTTGGCTGTAATAACAAGATGATTTTCTTTTACTGAACTACCACTTTAGGTTTTCTGATATGAGAAAATAATGGCTTGCTAAAAGGTAGCTGTGACTTTATATATTCCTGAGGGCCAGCTGAAATCTTGAAAAATTTTTCTGTGTATCCTGGAAGAAAAACAAGCCTGAAAGGAGAAAGCAGAGGCTAAGCACTGCCTTGTTTCAGACTGGCTTTTAGCTGTCAGCTTGGAGGAAAAATGCAATGGGAAAGAAGAGTGAGAAAAAGAAATAAAGAATTAAAAAAAAATCAAAGAAGCAAATTATCATCCAGCTTCCTGTCAAAGCCCGCAGACTTCCAATCTGGGAAGTATGTAGGACTATGAAAGTGAAATTAGCCCCTCCCATTGAATTAGTTTGTCATATCACAAGATACAAAGCACCTCTTTAGTAAGAAAGTGGTCTTTTATTGTAACCTGAACAAAGCAGAAAGTGTGCATGAAAAGGCACACATGTGAGGGTTTGATGTGGATGGATCAAGTTTTTGAATAAATGGTTTCTAGACCTCACACAGGACTTCACACTGTTCTGTGTGTAGTCCCATTAAACCAGAAGTGTCCTATCTGAGTCAAAAATAGGTTTAATGATTTGCCAGTGGTGATCATATTTTCAAAAGTATAAAGAATTTTGAAAAGTCTCACTAAGTCAGTGGGAACTAACATAAGTTTTCAGTTTTTGAAAGCCAGCTGTTCACCAAGTAATCACATTTTTGTTCCTAATATTAAAAATGACCTTTCATACACATTCCATTTAGCACATGTAGTGAGAGTGTTTATATGCCATATAACACCATATTTTTACTAAACATGGACTGAGATATTCCATAATGGATATCTCCCTCTTCTGAAAGCTTTCACCATCAACAAGAGAATCTCAGATCAGAAAAGATAGATAAAAATCTATTTTGCTTATGGACCTTAATTACTATATTGCTTTTATGAAAAATCTGTAGTGGATCCATGTTTTCAAGCAAAGACTGACATTTTCGAGCTGGTTTTCTCTGAGGGGGGAAAAAATGGCAAGCTAAATGTCAGCTGAGTTGCAAGTCTTTGCAAGTAACATACCTCAGACTGCAAGTGCTCAGCAGAGGTTTGTTAGAGGTTGGCAGCTAAATTTGCCAGAGGCTCTTGCTGCAGCAAAACTGTGCCAGAGTAGGGCACTGGGGGCTTCGCAAGACAACCTTGCCATTCTTCGAACTGGCAGACAGGACAGATTAATTGTGAGCAGGGAAAACATCTTCACAGTCCTCCTTCCTAACAAGTGGGACAGTGAAGTGGGAAACCACAAATCAGAGCAAAGAGAGAAACCAAGCCCAGCAAATCGGAACAACATGAAAGCAGACTGAGGAAGAAACAGGAGAGCTGGGAGGAGGTGTTGTAGGGAGACAAGGGCAGGACAAGGAAAACAGGCTGTGAGGAGCAGGGCAGAATTTGTGCTGTGACAAAAGGTTTCTTTCTACCCTCAAAGCTTTGGGTAATGTCTCAGAATCCACAGATTTCTTTTTTCCAGCACTGCTCTGAAGTAGTTATGGAAAATGTGTACCAGGCCTCCTGGGATCTGGATTGTACTTGCTGCCAGTACGGGTGCTAGTACAAATAGGAGAGGGTTGTGCTTTGCATCTGATCTAAAGGATTTTAGTCTGCTGACACAGGAGTCAAAATTATTCTTCATGATAGAATCCTTTTTTTTTTTAATTTGTATTTCTTTCTAACCTAAGGCTGCCTTCCGAAACAGAAAACAGGCATATGATTGTGTAATCAAAGGTTATACCAGAGGATGTATACAAAAATGGGAAATGAAGACTGCATGTAAATAATCTTAACTGTGAGAATCTTTAACTTTTAATGTCTTTACTGTGCAGCTTTAATATTTTTGGTGTTCTTTTTGTGTGCCCTGGCATATCTGTATTTGTAATCAGAAAAATTTATAGAACTGCTTAGTAATGGCTACAGAAACGCTTTCCTTTTCCCTTGTTTACCCACAGAATCAGGTGACTGGGAATGTCTACTTTCCTGAATGTGCCTTGCGGAAATACACACAATGAATGGACAGATTTTGTTTCCCCAGTTAAATCATTCATAAAATTAAAAGCAGAGTACTGTGTTTTGCTTTGATGTGTTTCAGTTGTTTCACATGGCTTTAAGATTGAACATTTTTTTTTCTTTTTTGTTATTTTTACCAATCTGCCTGCTGCTAATTCTCAGCTTGTGGCAGAGGAACAGAGACATGAACATATGCTCCGAAAGGGAGACTCTTTTACGTTGGATTTGAGAGTTTTGTCGCTCCTTGAGCCCAATAACCTCACAAATTAATTCCTTTTGCTTGCAGTGACATCTGTTGGTGAAGGCAGAGCTGATTAACTGCAGGGCTGCCTTCATTGATGGCATAGCCCACAAGCTGTCTTTAAATGCAGCAGATGTTTCTTCTCTCTTCCCACCATCTAATTTCCAAGAGAGTGGAGATGTTTTTGGAGAATTGATATAAACCTTGTTCATGCAGATAAGTTAAAACCCTAAATCTGAATATCTACCATTGCTGCTAACTAAAGTGCCTAAATGACCACAGGGCCAGGGTTATTAATCACTGAGGACCATAAACACAAGAACAATTCATAACCCAAAAAAGCAAAAAATATACTGGTATAATTGAAAGGTATTTCTGGCAAGAAAATATTATTCCTCAGTTAGTATGTGCGCACACCATAACTGTCCCCTACGTTCTTTAGATCTCTTCACTGAAGCAGAGAAAGAGAATACGAAAAGAGCTGCGTCTTCAAAATTTGAACTATAAGCTTTAGTAAACCAAAGAAAACAGTAGCATTCTTAAGATTCTCAACGTTTTTGCTTTGTTGTTTTCTCCTGTAACTTTTCCTCATTTGATCTTTTGTTACTGCACTAAAAAAAACAAAAGTATATATTGTCTCCCAGTTATTTTTATATTTATTATCCACAGCTGATTTTAGCATTTAAAAAGTCTCCACCCTACAAACAAATATGCACAAAGCTATGTAATTTCAGTTTTGAAATCTCAGGTCACTTGTTTTTAATATGTAATTAACAATATGACAGAAAACAATTGGTCTTTACTTTTGAGTCAAAACTGAAACATAAAATTCTGTTACTCTTCGGCCAAAATGACATAATCTTTTTCTGTTTCTTGAAAGAGATATTTGTTCCTTTTTGTGTACTCCTTTTTACAGTTTCTTTTACAGAAATATTTTGGCGAAAAATATATATGAGTATCTTATCAAAGAACAAGTTTGAGGTACCTTTTGAAAGGAAAATAATATCTAGGACAGTTCCTTAGTTTCACTTGCCTACAGTAAGAGGAATGTCACAGCTTGAGTAAACTGGAAATTTTGTCAATTCACCTGCTTTCATTTTTGCAAGGTAGAAGTTCATGTTTTATTCTTAATTTTTTTCAGGCTAAACATGTAGGGTGTAGTGGGATTTAAGAAAATATTTTGGAAAAGTGCTGCCTTGTTGGGCAGTTACAGATTGGCAACACTATTTTCATAAACTTTAAAATGGGTTAAAGCAGATACATAAATGCATCACAAGTCTATTTTAATCCATTACACCATGTGAAACAGACTATGTCAAAGGGTAAAGAAAGAGTTGACTTCTGTGCTGTGTTATTCAACTCCAGCAGTGAGATTTCATAATATACGTGGGATTTTTTTTTCTGTATTCGATTTTATTTTTTCCCTTAAAATTTTAATGGGAAGCAGTTTCTTCTTTCTGTGATTACAAATTAAGTGGGACAACATGTACAGCTACAGCAGTCTCACGTATAGTCATGTTCTGCAGCAGGATGAGCTTTCTGAGGCTGTGTTTAATAGTCCCTGTCTGTTATTAGCTTTCAGCTCACCTGGTAAAGGTGCAGCTTCTAAACACTAGCCAAGCACCTCCGATGGGCTACAGCATACAACATTAAAAAAAAGAGGGGTAGGGGGTGGGGCTGGGGGGTAAGGAGTCAACATCATCTTAACAACTCCCACAGTCTCAGGCCCGTGACACTGTGCATGGTACCTTCATTGAGTCTGAGCTCTAGTACAGGAATGAGAGGCTACGTGTGGGAAGAATGTGCATGTTCTTTTTACCATGTGCATAGGCAAACCACTCTGACCAAGAAATATAGCTAGACCACTAAAAGCAGTGGAGGTTTAAGACTCTTCCATTGTTAAACTCCGCTACAAATGACTGACATATGATTTAATCAAAAGTCAAGAGCAGGGGGGCTGCAAGAATCCATTCACTATTTCAAAAGGGCGCATGAAAACCACATAACACTGATGGTATGACTATCTTATGCTTTAATTTGCTATAGAGAACACAACCCCACTGAAATAAAGAAAAAAGAACCCAACACACAAATGTGAAAAAATATTAATCTTTTCTTGTAGAAGATTTTTCCTTAAACAAATAACATTGATGAATGCTACAGTGTTATCTGATTGAAGTCTCAGTCCACTGGCAGTTATTTGAGCTATGATCTAATGCAATTGATTTAACTGTAAGTGTATTGGCTATAATGATAGTGGGTGACTTCACATTACTAATGAAATCAAAGCCCAAGTTCCCTTCCAGCATGGATCTCCTTAAGATATTGCAGAACTATTGAAGAGAAAGGCTGGCAAAATATGAAAACGTGGTACCAAGAGAGGTAGTGTTCTTTATTAATTTATGTCCTATGGGATCATCTCTATAAAATAAGCTGAGTCATTGGCAATGACTTTGTCTATCCCTCCTAAACTTAACAGTCAAAATACCTAACGGATGGTCAAATGTACCAATACCTGTTTCTGGGAGGACATGTTTATATAAATGTAAGGTGTTTAAGTCCCTAACGAAATGAGATATTGACATTCACTTTTTCTAAGCAGCCATAGCTGGGGGGGTGGGGGAGTGGGGAGACAAAAAAAGCCTGCTAAAGTCACGTGAGCATGTTAATAAAATGAAATTAAAATGGCAGAAGTCTTGATAATGGTCTCACCATCAAGATGTATCACAGACAATATCTTCATTCATAATATTGTTCAGCATTAATTTTCATCTGAATACTTGAAAGTGCTGTTTATTTTTTCAGTATGATCCTGTTCACAAAAAGTCAGATGTCAGAAGGCTTTGTGAGATTGCTTTTTAGTCATTTAGCCATTGGGAGAGTTTGGGTTTTGTTTTGGTGGTTTTTTGGTGGGTTTTGTTTTTTTTTTTTGGCTTGGAACTTATAAATGACACTACATTTAGACCCCTGGATTTGATAACTTAATTTACTTTCTCACAAGGTGAAGCTGTATCTATTTCTAAATAACCTCTATTCAAGTTTTGATACATAAATTAAGGCCAAAGTTTTAAAAATCCTTTGAAGTCATACATATAGGAATTATGTGGAATTTTCTAGTGTGCTTAAGCATAATAGGTCCCTAAGTGGAATCCCAAGGTTTCTGCCCCTCCCTGTGCTCTTGTCGCAGGGGCTGTTGTCATGGTTTTGCACCTACTTGCTGCAAAAAAACAAGGGGATAATTTGCATGAAAATTCACTGTGACTGTTCCAAGGCTCTGAATCTTGTCCCTGGAAAATGGAGTATTTTGGTTTTTTTTCAGAGTGGATGTTTAAAATAGTTTAAGTATGGTGAAACAGCAAAAGGTATATGACTGGCTGTGTTGCTTAATTGTGGGTCTAACACATCTGAAGTTTATGCCATTCCCCTTTATTGTGGTTATGTGCCTGGAGTGGGTTTCCTTTCAAAACAAAGAAAAATCAGAATGAAGCACTGGGACTAAAAACACTATGCAAAGGAATATCACTGCTGTTTTGTAAGCATTGGGAATTCTGTCTTGTAACTGCATGACTCCACTACCTTTCTCAGTTACCCAACATATACTCTGCAGCTGAAAGAAATAGGAGTTCAAAGCCCTTTTCATCCTGTGGGACCATGAACTCCTTTACTGAGCCCCGATGCTCCAGATTAGCTGCCAGTGGTGCAGCAGGAAGGCTAGCCTCCCAAGCACCCTGCCCAATCTGTGGCATCTCTCCGCAGCTGGAGAGCCAGTCCCTGGGCCCAGGAAGACCCAGGGGGACCCACTCTCCTCTGCCAGATGTAGGCTGCTCACCAGAGGAAAGGAGACCACAGACCTGCCCCACTGGCACTGCCTGGGTTCCTTGGCAAGCTGAGGCAATGCCTGCATGCTGGTCTGTTGGGCTGGTGGCACTGGCTTCTGTTTCATAGTTGAAATGTGCAGAGTTCCTCCAAGACAGGGGTGAGGCAGCCTCTGATACCTGCTTTCCTTGCCACTGAATCAGCCATCGCAACGTGTTTTGCTCATGAGCTGTCTGAGACAGCTGGGTGTCTGAGGCTCTTTCCAAACACAACTGGATAAGAACATAGGCTGAAAAATGAACCCAGAATAATTGACCAAAATTGTCAGCAATTTTGTCCAAAGAACTACCACCGCCAGCAGTCTCAGATTTGTGTGAGTCTTTCTTGAGCCATACTGTTACCAACTGCCTAGATTAGGAATTCTTCTGTATTTTTACAGCTTCTCTTTTTCAGATTGTTTTTGCATTTGCTTTTAGTTCCCTCCATGCAAAAAAAAAAAAAAAAAAAAAAAAGAGAGAGAAAAGGAAAAAACATTGTTTTCTAATTCCCTTCCTTTGTCAGCAGAAAAAAAGAGGTTTTCCTCTTTTATGAAGCCTGAAAATGGCTTTGGCATTTTCAAGATGTTTTGAAAGTAGTCTTTCAACTCCGTGATCCATTTTAGGTAAAATGAGTGTGAATTACTTCCAAAATACAAAACTACAACCTCAAATTTCATGGACAAATATGAGCTATGTAAATATAAAAATTACTTTGCATATTACATACCAGAAAAAGAGAGGGATGTTACCCATCAAGTAACAGATAGATGAAGTAGGAGATGTGTTTGTCATATCTGAATGTCTTTTCCCCACAGGTCGTATTGATAGAAACAGATAAGGAGGTCTGAATAGGCCACAATTATATATTTTTAGCCTGATAAGACGATACAGACAAAGATATTTCTAATGGCTAAATGCCACCACTTTCTAGAAGAGAACGAAAGCAAGGGAGCACTCCATATGGACTCATAGGCTATGGTGTTTTGTGCTTTTGTTGAAAGAGTTTAGAAAAGGGTGTTGTTTAAGCTTTCTGAAGTAGTTAAAATTAATTTTCAAGCATTGCATTATAGTCTTTCTGTTTAATTATGTAACTAATAATTCAGTACCCATATTACGCTTATTTCAAATATACATTATTAAATATAACCCATACAATTTTATTTTTCTCATACTTTAGATGGATAAAGTCAACAATATATTAGGAACAGTTTCAACTTTAAAATATGCAGTATAATTATGCATGCAATTACATGACAGAGTTGAAGAAAAACAAGAAAAGTAATAACAACTGTGCTTAGACTTCAACAATATGCCAGCCCCATCTCTCTACCCTCTAAAAGGGACTGGGGGCTTCTGTAGTCATCAGAATAAACTAGTGTTACAAAAGGTTGCATCAGCATGACCTTTTTACTTTGAGCCCTGAATATTCTTCTTTTAGAAGTGTGAATAATAACAATAATATCCTTAATTTCATGCATGTTTACGAAACAAACATATACTTATATCATGGTACTAAATTCCACTAGGGCCATAAGATGTGAGCAGGTGTTTAATCTTCTTAATTAAAACTCCTCACTGAAGTAATTTGACACTTAACCATCGGACCATTTATGAGTGAGGAGAGACAGAAAGAAAAAGAAAAGTTAGTTCCAAAAAAATTCCCCAGACCAGCAACTTCTTGGTAATTTCAATTTACCCAGCTTAAATCTCTTGAAGACAGAGATTTGAATCCAGACTGACTACAAAAACAGAACACCATCTCTAAGAAAGCATTAGGTTTGTCATGTATGTGTATTCTTTGGGTTGATAAGAAGTGCTACCTTGCAGCTGATTAAGTTATACTTAAAGTGATTTATTTGCATTATATATGCATTAGCAGCAAGTTTTCAATATGTGACTAGATTTGTGATGAAAACAGAAAGTATTGAAAAATTATTATAATTCACGCACAGATGAACTCAGCAGTTGAAGAAGTATTGAGGAAATAAAAGAGGGAGACTGCCGTGTTTTGGGTTGCTCGTACAGTTGAGGCAATTCCGGTTCCCAGAAAAACTCAAGGCTATGAGGGCATGAAGCCAACATAACTCATTTCCCCTGAACTCTCTTCATAGAGGTGCAAATACTCTAGCCTCCAGCATTTCTCATTTTCTAGGCAGGAAATGTCACAGAAAAAAACCCATGGTAACTATCGAATTCTCACCAAAAAGTCAAAAAGTGTATTTATCTCTGGAATCTCACAAAAATAAACTTTCTCAGAAAAGGTCACAATCTAGTGAGTACACCCACTGTTTATACAGGTGGGCTCCTGCTGCCATTGACAGAGAGAGGAAGGAGACTCTTTCATACCAGTTCTAACAACTTCTGGTTCTTTCAGTAACTCAGGCTTTCTGGGGGAGGAAGCTTGAGGATGGGTTCAGGAAACTTTTGTTTGTCAATAATTGTGAGAGAAATTAAATAGACTAAGTCTCAGCAATTTAGATATTCAGTAAACTGTTCATTCATTCTACATGCACTGGGTTCCTTGATTGTATTTGCTAATGTATAGCATCCTAATGCTGGTCTGCAAGGTTGATAGACAACGACATGATAACTTATGCTTGGTTTTGCTGTTGCTATTTTTGGACATTCCACCCTGCTAGTTAGCCAAATCTTGTTAAGACAAGGTTTGTTTGTGGCCATGCTAAGGGGGAACTGCAAAACTGTGAATTATCTGAGTAACATAGGAACAGTTTTACCTTGAAATGTAATAGTATTTAATTTGCATAAATGTTTGATACTTAGCACTTAGTTCCACAAATCTTTTCCTCTCCCTGTGTCTCTCTCCCCCTCTTCCCTCACAATTGCCACTTAAAAATTTAGCTGAAGACAGTAGCTCTGAGGATGAGAACAAATAACACCAGAGCAATGAGAAATTGGCATCAAATCTCCATAATAGTGAACAGTCCTTTGCTGCTTAATCCTAAGTCTTCTACCACATCTGCACAAAGCAGAGTATACTTACAGTGTTTTTTAGAAATACCTGACCTGGTCCCATTTTATCAGAGTTCAGTTTGCACATTTCAAGGACACATTGCTGTTGGGAATCCTCTGGGAGGTTTTGTGATATATGACATTTCTGGCAATCGAAACTTGGATCAGGCAAACTTTTCTCCTCTCAATTTCCATTTGTTTAGGGCTAGATTCTACTTGCTTTTTGTTTCTCTGTTTTTTCTAGAGAGTGTTTCTGGGAAAACAGGAAGTTCTTGAACCTGACCAGATATTTAGTCTGAGCAATTTGCTCAGAAAAGGCAGAACAGAACGAAGCTTCAGCAGCTAATGTCGCAGGCCAGGTTTTTGATGATACTGAACTGGAAGTCTCATTAAATAATAAAGGACAATGTAAAATGTAATCAGATTCAGAATGACTGGAGTCATTTAGGTACCTGCCTAATAGAGTGCAAATGGAGTTCACTGCAGATTCAAATACATTAGTAATTTCTAAAGTAAAGGACCACAAAATATGAAACAAATAGTAACACACGGTAATAAACTAACAAGGGAAGAGATTTCAAGGAAAGTGTGAGAAAATGCTGTCCTAAAAAATATCAGACTGACAGCTGCAGTGAAGAAAACAGCCAGGAATATTTCTTGGAGAATATTCAAAAGAAAAGGTCCAACATGAAATGAACACTACAAAGAAATACATACTGTGCTTCTCACCAAGAATGCAGTTATCTGTCATATCATCATTCATGTTATAATAAAAGGTTGAGAAAGTAGAACTTATGCTTGCTGTGGAATAGGAAGAAGATTTTGTTTATAAGATCTTAGTTTCAAGCTTTTGAAATTGTGAAGGGTTTGATAATATTGATCCCTTTTGTACTTAGCTGTTATACTTCTGCACTGGAGAAGTTTGCAATCTGAGGAGTAGTAAAGCATTAAAATTTAACATAGGCCCAAAACTGTTTTTCATTCAAATATTAATTCTAAAAAAGTGAAAGTTTAAACAACTACTTCCTTGTAGATTAGATCTTCTCTCTGCTGTTCTTTGGGCTTGTACTTGAACGTGTACGTTTTAATCCTCTCATTACTGCCATATACCCTGTCTCATTTTTGTCACTTTAAGTGAATCAATAAAATTGTTTCCGGTTCTGACTTTCACATTAAACTTTAATATCCAAAAATAAACTCACATGGTGCCCTAAGATAACTAGAAAGCAGGATCTTCGAGGTACTTAACATTTATTTTTCAGGTATGACAGGAAAATGGGTACCCAGAGGGGTGGGCTAGCAGCTAGAATGACTTGTGCCAGTGCAAACTTGCCAAATTTGCACACTAAAAATTTGCACCAGCTTTGCTCTTTACTGATACTTGGGTTACAGCCTGTGCAGTGCCAGAGGGATTCATATGTGGAATTACATCACACTTGTGTAAGGTTCTACCACTAGTGACAGGAAAGATGAGCGCCAAAAGAACATTTTGGAGGAAAATTCCTACAGAAACAGGTAATAAGAATGTTCTTGTCTTTAAAAGAAAAAAATCAAACACTTCTGTACATCATTTTAGAGTCCTCACAGTTGTGATTTCAAGATTGCAACTAAAGGGCTGTAGTCAGGATGAAGCAATAATTTACAAGAGGGACAAGGGCTGCAGCCAAGGTTTCATCTTTTATTAGACTATGGGATGGAGCTGGGAAACCCATAGCCTTAGAGCACAGAAGGGCAGGCTTGAAAAGAGGCAGCAGAGTTTAACAATCACTCTGATATAGCTGTGGTTATTCAGGTGGACAATGGGAGGAAATGATGTGTGTTTGAGGGTAATCGTAGCAAAGGAGTCAGCAAACGTGCATATATTAGAAAAGATCCAGAGGCAGCTTTTCTTTTGTTTTTGAAGACAGAATAAGTATTGCTGTGGTTCGTGCTACCCAATAACATTCAGCTGCTTTTTCCTAGTTGCTTCAAGTCACTTCAAGGTTGAATGCCATTTAAAGTGATCGAGAATTTGAACTAGGTTTTAAAAAACCACCAATTATTTGGTAACATTATGGCACATAAGACACACTGAAGAAAGTTGTGGGGGTTTGCCCCAGCTTGGAAGAGGAGTGTGCTCTACAAACTGCATGCCTGAGAGGAGAATAATTTTGTTTCCAGCCTAAAATGAGACTTGCAAGAAGAAAAGTGCTTCTCATGGATCAACTTCCTTATAGCAATAGCCATTCAGAATCAAGTGTTTTCTTTTTGCTTGTTAGATATTAAGTTTTCTCTTTTCCAACCTCTTAATCATCGGCAGCAATCCACTCTACATTGTGACAGGACTTTTGAAAGGGTATGTTAGACAGGGCCTTTCCCAGATTGGAGTTGAATGGACTCTTGTCACTCTACCAAGCTTCCTTTAATTGTTGAAATAAGGTCCTCGCTTGAGATGAGGCAACAAGATTGTATTCAATAAATGAATAGGGAAACTTTTATTTTTTTAACTTGAGTGCTATAGTAACAACTGCTTACTAGACTGTGGTAGTTTAGGTGCAGTCATTACTCTTGTGCTTCCTCTGAAGGGTTGCTGGCCACTTCATTGTCTGTAAGTCTCTAAAGCTAGAAACTGGAGGTGTATAAGCATGTAATAAATCAAGTAAGGAAATACTCTTCTGGAATTTTTAATTGACGATTCAGAATGTATCTTAGACATGCTTGTGTATAAATGGAAAGCAGACATTTGTTTGCCTAGGATTACACTTCATCTTAATTCACCATATTATGCATCAATAAAACTGTGGTTATCAGTGCTTTCAGGGATGACTGTCTTTTTTTGGGGTTGATGACTTTTGGCTTCCTAATTCTCTTATACAATGACTAGAAAGGAATAGCTATAAAGGGAAAAATCCCACTCCTTTAAAAATACATTAAATACTTTCATTCTTGGGTTATACTGGTTATACTTTGGCTAAATATGCCTTAGGCCCATAGTAAATGTCTCTTTTTTTCAAAAAGTCTTTTTTCCCCTTTTTTAATAATGGTAAGATTTGCTAAGACTTAACTATCTGAATATAGCTGTATCAATTCAAGAAAAAGACCAAAATAATAAGAACTGTCTTAACTAACATTCTAGATACAGTGATACATCTCTGGCATCTGTTCAAGCTCAGAAGGAATAATGAATGAAATTGTTCAAACTTTAGAAGACAAATGCATTTTGTTGTATAAAAACTATGAGCAATCATTTTGGAAACCATCCTAGGAAGTGGCAAAGTCAGTAATAATTAATAATTTACAAAATCATTTTAGGATCTTAACATTATTTTTGCTGTTTAATTTATTCTTATTTTAACAAGTGATTTAAGACTTCTACTCCACAGTTACCACGAGTTCCTCTTACAGTAAATGAAATATAAAACTACAGTTTTTGAACATGTGATACAGATTTGAGAGTGTGTCACAAGAACAAATATTTTTACTGCTCCTTCTTAAGGCAAGCAAAGTGTCTGCGTAACTCTAAATATACAATGACAGGATAGATATACTGTATTCTGTGAGTGAGCATTGCTTTTTGAACTAGTTGCATTGCTGAAAAAAACTGTTAATGGATGCTCTGTTGGTCAGCATGGGGTTTATATCCATGGCACTTGAGGAAGAAAGGCCTTGTTAACTTTATTTATGGTAAAGCAGAAGGAAAAGGCATGGGGTTGATGGCTTTGTTTTCCATTGGTAGTTAATTTGACCACTATCTAGTACTAGCTCTGCAGCTGGATTTCCATGTGAATCCCTTTTAAGTGTATTTATTTTTATATCTTTATGAAACAATGGAAGCAAAATAGATATTGAACTAAAAATCATTAAGAAAGTTTAATTCAAAAAAAAAAGTTGAATAAGAAACTCTTCATTAACATTAAGACTCTTCTGTCTTTCTGGTTTATCAATACACTTTCTAATTCCTCAGCTGTCACAAAGCTTTTTCCACTGACCTTAGGCTGACAGATGACTTTGCAGCTAGATTTATAAGGCCTGACTCTGGGCTTGTAGGTGTCTTGTTCAGAAGTAGTAGGAATATACCTGTGTTTTGTCATGAGTGGCAGAGTTATATGCCTTAAGTTGCCAGATGCATTGTTTAAAGTTACCTGATTGATCCATGTTCCTGTGCTGTCAGTCAGCATAATTTCACAGAGTTCAGCACTATTCGGTTATTCGGGTTTTTTTTGGTTGGTTGGTTGATTGGTTTTTGTCCAGCTATCTTTTAGCACTGAAATGACAGACAGATCCAATCTCTATGCACCAGGTGTTAGGTATCTCCTCACTGCACTAAGTATGACTTTATAAAAAAAAAAAAACATGCTATGACTAGGATAGGGTTGGAGCCCTTGATCTACCCACAAGCAAATAATTGCAAACATTTCAGTATCAAGACAAAAAAGTCTGAGTTTACACACTGTATTGAAAAGCCTGTAGTCCCTTCACTGCTAGCACAAAGTACCATCATTTCACTGAATCAATGAAGCATTGACAATTTACACCAGTCAATAACCTTCGCCTTGTCTCTAAATGTATTTGTATATTAGAGAGTATAAGTGAAATCCCATGTTTAGTGACTGTAGCTGTTCTTTATTGTTTAATTAGAATAATCTTCCTATTTGAAGTTGCTGGTGAATAGAAGTGATCAAAGTCTTACTCTGTGACCTCTTGAATGCCTATAGCTCTCACTACCTATATGGTTCCTTTTTAAACCCTTGACACCTGTGCCAAACACACATGCCAACTAATTAATCCTATTTTCTTAATTTTATTCCTGCCATTGGTAAGCAGCTGTGGAACATTTATTTTAGAATATTTACCTTTGATGTGAAATACAGTATTCTAGTCTCCAGAAAAAAAAAAAACCTCTTGAAACAGTAAGATGAATATGAATCATCATAGGTTGGAAAGGACCTCAAAAGATCCTGTGGCACAACTTTCATGGCAGAGGGAGCCTAGATCAGATTATCTAGTGATCTGTCCAATTACGTCTTGAAAACCTTAAGCAATAGGGACTCTACTAAGTACTTGGGGAGGCTGTTTCAGTGAATGTTCTCACAGTAAAAACTTTCTTTCTTCTATCAAGCTGAAACCTCTCCCGGCGCAACTGGTACCCATTGCCCCTTGTCTTCTCCATGAGGCTCCTTGTGGAGAGAGAGCCTCTGTCCTCTTTGTAGCCACCCTTTAACTGGAACACTGTAATGATGTTCCCCCTGAGGCTTCTCTTCTCCAGGGAGAAAAGACCTTACCATTTCAGTCTTTCCTATAGGCCAGGTTCTCTATCCCTTTGATCATCTGTCCATACATTTCTTGAATGGTGGGGACCAGAACTAGACACAGTATTCCAGGTATGGCCTGACAAGAGCTGAATAGAGTGGTATGATCATGACACTATCTCTGTTAGTAACACTCCTGTAGATGCAGCCTTGGATCTGACTCGTCTTTGTTGCTTCAGCAGTACACTGCTGCCTCATGTTCAGCTTGTTGTCAACTAGGACCCCCACATGCTTTCCAGCAAAGCTGCTCCCCAGCTACATAGATCTTAGCCTGCTGTGGGCTCTTGAGTTATTCTGTTCCAGGTGCAGGACTTTGCACTCATCTTCGTTAAATTTCATACTGCTCTTTCTAGCCCACTCTTCCAGCCTGTCCAGGTCTTTCTGTAGGATGGCTCTCCTTTCTGATGTGTGTACTTCACCACCCGGTTTGGTGTCATCAGCAAACTTGGAAAGGGTGATTTCAATCACAATGTCCAGATCATTAATGAAGATGTTGAACAGTGTGGGGTCCTGTATCAAGCCCTGGGGGACCCCGCTTGTGACCAGCTGCCAGCCTAAATAAAAAACATTAAACAACACCCTTTGAGTGCACTTGTTAGCCAATTTCCTCCTCATTTTGCAGGCCACCCACTCAATCTGTATCTTGTCAGTTGTCTCAGGAGGGGCTGAGAGAAACAGTGTCAAACACTTTGCTGAAGTCCAGGTAAACAACATCCACTGCTTTCCCCGTGTTGACTGAAGATGTTATTTTATTATAGAAGGTGATCAGGTTAGTCTGGTATGATTTGACCTCCGTAAGTCTGGGCTGCTTTTTCCCAGTCACCTGCTTCATTGAGTTAGTAATGGTTTTTAGGAGGACTTGATCCATTAAATTCCTAGGGATTGAAGTAAGACTGAGCCTGTAGTTTCCTGGGTTTTCATCTGAACCCTTCGTGTAGATGGGTATGCCATTTGCTCTCTTCCAGTCATCAAAGATGTCCTCTGATGTCCATGACTTTTCAAATATAATGAACAATGGCCTTGCAACAAAATCAGCCTCTTAACACCCTGGGGTGCATTCCATCCAGGCCCATGGATTTATGCAGGTTGAGCACTTGTAAGAGGCTGCAGACCACCTGTTCCTCCACTACTGGTAGGTTGACACATGAGTTGTCATAGCTACTAGATCCTGTGAACTGGGTTCAGATATGCCATTAAAGACATGATCAAAGAAGGTATTGACAACCTCTGCCTTCTAGGCATTCTTAGTGACTAGTTTCCTTGCCCTGTTTTGTACTGGACCTGTGTCTTCCTTGTGCTTCTGCTTACTGCTCACCTATCTGAACAACCCTTTCTTATAGTTCTTGACATCTTTGGCCAATTTTGGTTCTAGCTGAGCCTTACTTAATCTTCCAGACTGCATCTCTGAATGCCCTAGTAAGGTTCTTGTAGTACTTGACAATAATTTGGCCACCTTTCCATACCTGATATGCTTCTTTTGCTTTTAAGCCCATTCAAAATCTCATTGTTAAGCCAGGATGGACTCTTCTTCTGCCTCTTCCTCTCCTCTTGTATTGATAGCATGGGACCTGAGCACGATGTAAATGATATGGAATAAGGGGTGGATACTGTCATGGTTTTAGCTGGGATAGAGATAATTTTCTCCACTACAGCTGGCACAGTGCTGTGCTTTGGACTTAGCATGAAAACAATGTTGAGATAACACACAGATGTTTAGGCTGTTGCTGGGTAACGCTTATACTAGTCAAGGACTCTTGTAGCTTCCCATGCTCTGCCGGGTGCACAAGAAGCCAGGAGGGGAGGGGGCACAGCTAAGAGGGTGGATTCAAACTGGCCAAAGGGATATTCCATATCATGTCATATCATGTCCAGTAGGTTACCTGGGAGGAGCTGGCTAGGGTGGGGAGGAAGCAATTGGGGCTCAGGGACGGGCAATGTCAGTCGGCGGGTGGTGAGCAGTTGTATCGTTTGTGTTTCTGTTTTTTTTTCCTTTTTTTTTTCTTTGTTTTCCATTTTATTATATTATCATTATTATTATTATAACCATTATTATTACAATTATTAGTTTTATTGTAATTATTAAACTGTGCTTATCTCAACCCACAAGTTCTTTTGCTCTTCCGATTCTCTCCCTAGTCCCACAGGGGTGGCGGAAGCAAGTGAGCAGCTGCACGATGTTTAGTTGCTGGCTGAGGCTGAACCATGACAACAGTATAGCCTCTTAACTTCCTCCTGCAGCTTCTCCATCTGCTGCCTTTGTGCTCCACCAGAGCATACCTTGCACAGGTGGCCAGGAGGCTGGGGTGCAGTCTTTCCTGTAGAAATTATGCTCCTCCATTCAGCAGTGGCAATGACAGGGGTGGGGTGCTGTGTCCAGTTTAGGGTTCTCCAGTGCAACAGAAAGACTGACAAACTGAAGAGAGTCCCATAGGGGGGACTGATGCTGGTAGTGGTTGGGACATCATAGCCTGTGGGAAGAGGCTGAGCAAAATGGGCTTGGTTTAGCCAAAAAGCAGAAGATGAAGGGGGAGATAATCACAGCTATTCTCTTCCTAAAATCAGGGTAAGAGCCAGGGCTTAGAAAGAGATGGAGACACACTCTTTCCTGCATTGACAAGCCAAGAAGAGCTGTAATGGTCAACAGCTGCAGCAAGACAAATAACAACTAGCATAAAAGAAAAAACATGCTCTATCCAAAGAGGCGCTGTGGAAGCATTGGTGACTTTGACCACTCAAGGGGCCAAGCAACCTCCTCCCACATCAGAAGTAGCTGTTCTTTGAGTTGAAGACCAGAGTAGATGTCCTCCAGAGGCACCTTCCAACCTCTATTATTTTATGATCCTTGATTCAGAAATAAAGCAAAAGTGATACACTAGTAGAGACCAGAAAGAGTCTGAAATCAATGAGATAAAAATCTGTAACTGGAATTGGAAATCCATATTGTGAAGTTGCTGAATACTTAGCAGTGCTTCAGAAAAGGATCTTGAGAGAATAGCACACTAAATTTGCTATAGTGGGTTGACCTTGTCTGGACCCCAGGTATCACCAAGCTGCTCTGTCACTCCTCTCCTCAGCAGGACAGGGCAGAGGGGGGAAAATGAGATGGGAAAAAACCCTCATGGGTCAAGATGAAGGCAGTTTAATAAAAGCAAAAGCAAAGGTCATGTGCGGAAGCAAAGGAAAACAAAGGGTTTATTCTCCACTTCCCATCAGCAGGTGATGTCCATCCACTTCCCAGGAAGCAGGGCTTCAGTATGCATCATGGTATTTCTGTAAGACAAACATAATAAATAACAAATGATACCTCTTCCTCCTTCTTCCACTTAACTTATATTGCTGAGTGGACATCATACGGTATGGGATATCCTGTTGGTTAGCTTGGGTCAGCTGTCCTTGCTGTGTCCCCTCCCAAGATCTTTCCCACCCCCAACCTACTGGTGAGGGGGGTGGAAGTAGGAGAGACAGCCTCGGTGTGTTATCGAGACCTTTCTAGTTACCAATACAAAGCACAACATTATGAGGGCCGCTCTGGGGAAAACTAACTCCTTCTCAGCCAAACCCAATACACTTGCATTGGCAAGGTGACATTTATACACCAAAATTCCCCTCCCCCCAAATTCTGTAGTGCAATAACAATTTGTATATAGGACATAAGAAATAAATTCTCTGCTGTACTTGATGCTTTGAGGTCTCAGCTTGAGATCTTTTCCTGTTAGGAACATTGTGATATATGAAAGAGGCAAACAACCTGGAGAGAGTCTAGATGGGAGAAGAGTGGTGGAGATATAGGAAATATGTCCTTTGAGGAAATGTTGTCGGATGTTCTTTATCATTTATTTAGAGTAACAACTAACAGAGGCATCTAACATGTAGTGTATTGTGATAATATTCCATTATAGAAAAAAAGTATCCCAAATGTGGAACGCTCAATTGTTTTGTGTGGTGAAAGGTAAACAATATAGGCTTAATTTACAGAACAGACTGAGCTTAGGTCTTAACAAATATTCAGCTCTTAAAGAGGTGAAACAGTTACGGGATACTCAGAAGTTGTGGTTGTTTTCTGCTGAAAAATTTTAAGAACAAGTTAGACAAATCTGTGCAGTGAGTTATACACATAAAATTGGATCATATTCCAGGTAGTCTGGTTGTTGTTTTCACATTCCTTCCAGTGCTACATGTTTATCATTATAGTCTTGCCTGTGACATGCTTTGTGAAAACTGTGTATACTCTTAGAATACTCATATAGTCAACAGTAATATATCAAAAGGTATATATTATTTCTAAATATTTTTATGATAAATTTAGAAATACAAATGCAGGGCTTACTAATTTCACAAAGATTTTAATAACTGTGCAGACTTATACTGAGAGTACTCTGCCATTTTCTAGTAACAATGGCAAAATTTCAGAGAAACATCAGTGATCACAAAACGAATAGTACTTTTATGATTCAAACATACTAAAAGTTCATGAATTAATTTTATGTAAAAGCCTAGGCAGTTGTATTTTTGTATTTGACGGCTAGGTTAGCTACCTATGCTCGGAAATAACGCATGCTGATTCAGCACCATGTAAGTATACAATGGACAAACTGAATTTCATAAATGCTAAACTAAATTTTGAACAAGAGCTAACAAAGCTATCAGAATGACACACAAATATTTTCATTTTTAAATCATTTAAATCTATCATGAAATCTTCCAACTTAATTTTACTTATTTAGTATAACATTAAATCATATCTATCTATTTTCAAAATATGATTTTAATATTTACAACTGTTTAAATCAACATAACTTCACAATTGAATGAGGTTCCAAGAATTCTTATCAGAAATTTTATTTGCTTTTAATCAAAAGGATACACACAGTTGTAATTTCATAATTAATTTCATTATTAGTCTTGCCTAATTCGTGATTGAAGTTCATTTACATAACTAGTTTTCTCTGCGTCCTCACTCCAGAAAAAGGTCTGTCAGCAATGCTATGTAAAATACCCATTTTAAATAGCAGAATTTGGCAAAGAATGTGGAATTCTATGAAAATGTTTAATCAGTTTTGATATGCCTTTAATAACATTTTCATAAGGTAATATAAAGTGACCACTGCCAACGACATAACATATTTGCATTCACAATGCTCCAGGCAATTTTTTATTTCAATTTCCCATGAGTCAAACAAACATGACACTCAAAACTGGATGCCATATTGTGATTATCCGGGGAGATAATTCAAGCCATCACACTAATATTAATTCTGAACAGAAACTAGGTTAACAAGGTCATGCAACACTTTTGTTTTGGAACCAAACTTAGAGCGTTCACAGTAGTGTATGAGTGACAGCAGTGCAAAACACAGTAAAGATGCTGCACTTGCAGGCCAAAATATGTTAAAGAACATTATGCTGGAAGACCAACCTTCCAGAGCTAGCAAATGCTGTATTTTTCAGCTCAGTCTGCAAAGTCTGAATCACAAACTTTCATATTTGCTCCAAGAAAAGCAAGCATTTGAGTTTTAGAACTAAGGGTGCCATGAAGCCATGGGTGAGTGGTTCCCTTCCAGCCCTTTCCTCTACAGAGGTGAGGGACACGTGGCTCAGACCTCCTCTCAAAGACATAGGCTGGCACTTTCAAGACAGTCTGAGTCTTTTGGAGCTGTGCACAATACTGGGTGAGGAAGAGGCTGCTTATGCCATTACCCCAGCTGCTGCTAGGCAAAAAACCACTGGCTAGGGAACAAGTAGGACCTTGGGGATCTGCTGTAAGCAGTCATCCCCAGCTGTCCTCTCCCCATCTTTGCCAATGTGTATCTGAACATTAAAGCATTCCCCTTGCAATATCCTACCACTTTTGTGGTAAGAACCTTAGGTCTCAATGTCCAATTATATTTCCATGCTACCAGCATTTTGCTTTGGGAAGAGAACCAACAGATTGGACCATGTCAGACCTTAACTAAATTTGTTTGGAATATGTGGGTGAGAAAGGGGCAAAGGCAGCAGCAGGTAAGTGAAGAGTTTCATAAAGGAAATGTTAACCTGAGGAACCCCAATGAGGCATTATAAGATCCTTCTTCATAAAATTTGATTTGGAAGCTTTGATATTTTCCTGGTAGTATTAATTTAAAGCCATAAATTATGCTTTCAGACCAAAAAAGAAAGCCTTCAAACTAAAAAGGAAGTCCCCTAAACAGTGATATAGTCCATGAATTCTGTTTTTTTTTTTCCATGAGACACATAAGATAAGGTCTAGGCATCCATTCACACACACACTCATTAACCTTTTACAAACAAAGAGGTTACTTCTCTGCCCCATTCTGTTGTCTTCTGCAGCCAGGGACACTTCCTTTGAGCTTTACTTTCACCCCTCCCCTCACAACTTATATATTTATTATCACCAATATATTTATTATGTGCTGTATTAACTAATACATTCATTGTCACGCTCCAAAACCATTTGAATTCTTACTATTCACCTTTCGCTTCCTCTATTATTGAATATTAAAATTTCTCTTCTGCTCAGTCTTATTCCTCAGGAACACTTAAACATAATTAGAACTTTCAAATTTCAGTCTTTGTTTTTACTTTTGCACTTCAAAATACAAAAAATTAAACTGGGTGCAACTGCAGAAGCAGCAGGTGATTGCACTTGGTAAGTAAAGTGTTTTGTGGTATTGCACAAAGAAATCCATGTTAAACTGGATTGCATCACTTAAGGACTCAGACCTTTGTAATGACCACCTTAGAATGTTTTAAAGAGAGTTAAAAAAGGGGTCCTGCTCGGTCTTGTGATAAGAAAGTCAGACTAATTGCTGGAGAAGCTGTCAGCTGGTGTTTCAAAGGCAAAGGCAATCCCTGTAGGTCCCACAGAGCACTCTCGATTACCACAAGCACCATACATTTCCTGAAACTCTAAAACTGGTTTGCGTAAGTCCAAAAGTTACAAGGGTTTCTAACAGAGGGCAGGGAAATAGTTAAAAAAATATGACACCAGTATATCAGGTTAGCTGATTTTGTAAAATGGATTGTGATTGGTGATTCATAACCACAGACTTAGAGCAGCTGTTACAAAATTAAGAAAGAAGTTTGGACACACCTTTACTCAGTGTTCATTTTTGACATTATAACTTCATGACATAACACTGGAAATGACTGAGTGGATCAGGAGCTCAGCCTCTGGTGCCCTGTCCCAGTTAGTCTGCTCCAAAATTAGCAAGCTACTTTTTATTGCTCTTGCTGGTGATAGATGGTAATTAATTATTCAGCTAATTAAGGTGCGTACGGTTTTAGTGTATGACAGCCTAGAGATTAGAAAATGGCAGAGATGAGCTCAAAACATCAGACTAATCCTCTGTCTTCAATGCTTCATATTTTTGACACAATCAGGACAATCTTCTGTTGTCAGTCTTTAGTGTGATTATAGTACTTATTATATAATTTATTATAGCATTTCATGTTTGGTTTTGGATTTGGCGATGGACTACTTCCAAGGTGCTAGTATCAATTAGGATTAGTATTTATGATTGTTTATTTCAGAAATTACTGTCAAACATTTCTTGTACTCTAAGAGCCTTCCACGCTACATTTCTGTCTTTGTAAACTCTTACTGCACTGCCAGCAGATTTCTGGGTTTGCCATTACTTGTGTTACATGCTCAAATTTTAAAGATAATAACTTTGGGATAACTATTGCCAAGGCAATATCTTTAACATTCACCTATCAAAATAGTAGTTTATAGTAGAGAGCGTGTGTATTTCACCACTAGCTCACGAAGAAAATATGGAACAAGAGGAATTTAATTTGAGGATATGAAAGGTTATAAGGACCAATGTTTAGTTTATTGAGAAAGGATTTCTTGGCATAGAGTTATACATCTCTTTGTAAAAATCTCTGGTTTATTGAAATCAGCCACTAACCTCTTTTCATTGCCTCATTGATTCCTTGTCCAAGAAAAGAGGCATTTCTAAGTCCAATACTCTAATACAATTGTCAGTATAAATCACCAGGAAACCAGAGCAAGCTTTTGGAAGAATATCTGAAATTAATTTGGCAGCTGATGCACATAACTGACACCTAGAGATAAAGGACTAGAAAGATATAAACTCCTAATAAATGATTCTGCATCACCACAGTCAGTCAGCCTACTTACACTTCGGCAAATAACAACACAGAGCTTTACATGTAGCAATAGCTTAGACATACACTTCAGATTAACTTGTTTACACGCTGGAATATAAATAACCAGATGTCCAGAAACAAAAATTAACTTATCTTTCTTTTAAAGTAGTTGCCAGCCGTCCTTATGGTATCATTATGTACTTCTTCCACAGTATTTGTTGGTTAGTGATTGAAGGATAGTGAAAGAAGAGTGAACAATAGAAAACTTTTCTTTGGGATCACCCAGAATGTAACCTCTTTATTGGAGCAACTTTTCACTGAGGGTATGTTGTCTGGGATACTCCAGGCTAGCAATAATATCTGCTTCTGATAGTTCATATGTAGCATTGCTTTCTGACATTTCTGTTAAAATGGTGTAATTACCACTCAGAGAGCCACTGCAGTTCTAGCTTTCAGTAACAGAAATACAGAGGCCCTATCAGGAGCTCTTCATTAGTGCCATTGAAGGGATGACGTTATCAGATTCCTAAATAACACTGGAGATATTTGTGTTCACCTGTAGTGAAGGAGTTGAGGTTTATGAAGGAAGGTATTCCCTGCCCTTTAAAGTCTCTGTGGACATAAAGGAAACACAGTGCTATGAGGTTTGGAGCAACAGGGAGTAGTGTCCTCTACCACTGTGATCCCTGAACTAATCAGCTTAGGTACTACACAAACTTTGTCAGAAAACAGTTATTTAGAAAAAATAACTGGGTCAAATGTAGTGAATTGTGGGGAGTAATTCTAGGGATAAAAGATAAGCATGTGAGGTGTCTTTGTTATTTATTGTCAAACCACCAAATATTTGCTCTTCATCAAGGACTGCAAGATATGATATAGATTAGATTTACCTTAATGCTTTCAAATGCTGAGAAGAAATAATTTTTTTTTCTGAGAACTACTTGGCTTCAGGTAAAGAAAGAAAGCTCCATCTTGTGTGAATGCCATTTAGAGCCAATTATAAAACAATTGATTTTTCTTGGCGTTAAAAAAGCCCAACAAAATCAATGCAAAATACAACTCTACCACAAATATACCTCTAATCCCTTAGTGTTTCTGGATGGAGTCTTAACTGATAATAGGCAAGCCCATGTGTGAGAAGGAGAGCTTTTATGTTTAAAAAAGAGAAATTAATTGTGGAAGAAATTGATTTTTAGAACCTTGGTATTGGTAAGGTAAGAGGAAGAAATGCTTAACCCAGGTGTTCTGCCGTGTGAAAAGTGTAAGAAGTGACCCTCGCTTCTTATATGATCATATAACAGAAAAAGCTCATAAGATTCTGTACGTGGTGTTAATAGTAGCGGAGCACTGCAGTCAGCTCATCATTGTTTCCAGTGGAAATTTAAGCACACATTAGGTTTCATCACTGGTTACTAAATTGAACAAGGTATATTGTGGAAAAGAGGGTCTTTCAACTAACCAGATCAGATCTATGAGGAAAATTAGATAGTAGATTCACTCTCCTGATCCTGCTGAAGTCAAAGAATCCCTTACATATAACTGGTTTGTTAACAGAGATGTGGGAAGAGGGAGAAGGAAGGAAATTACCTGATTATTGTATTTGTATACACATGTACATGCATACACTTAGAATTAATCATACATAAATTATAGCTAAGATGCTAGGTAAGTGTACATATATATGTAGTCTTATAACAGAAATCTATCCTAGAATTGTAGGCTTAGCAGGAGCAAGGTATATATGTGTGTGTGTGTTTATGTATATATGTGTATATAGAGAGAGGGCTAAATGAATCCATATATCCATATATCCAAATATCCGTATAGCACTCTGTCTGTATACACATACATACATAAACACCCACACATATATACACACATGCATATGTAGTGTATCTCAACATAAATATAGGTTACTAAGGCATTAATAGCAAGCAACAGCTTACCGCAAGAAATTAAGAATATGATATCTACTTTGAACAATGCAAGCTTGTAGGAATGAAGACAGATGTTCATTAGATGGTTTTGTTAAGTACAAATACCACTCTTTATTCTAGGCTGTTATTAAAGCAATTATTTTTTTCAAGTACAGTGAAAGCTCTAGCTTCGCAGTACCCCAGTGAGCATTATTACATTAATACAGTGAACTTACCCTATCTAACTGTCATTACCAAACCTCACAATGATATTCTGATTAATGATGCATACTGCAGATTTCGCAGATGCCAGCCAGATGTTCAGAGAAAACTAATGTTTTTTGGCTTAGGAAGTAAAGTATAAATCATATACATACTGACACACCTAGTGGAACAAATGGAAGGTATTCCTAAGCGAATTTGCTATCTAGCTCCAATTTATTTTCAGTTAGACAAGATACATGACACAAGGCCCTGTGCATTTCAGCCTTCTAGGTAAAACAATAGATTAGAAGACCATGCAAAAAATTAAAAGCAAAAGTTGGCCTGCTACTGGGAATCACTTTTGCTGTAAGGTACTCCCTACATCTTCCATATGACTGTCTTACGGAGCAGAAGCCTCAGCACACAGCTCCCAGTTGGGAAAGGGGAGAGGGGAAAGAAAGGAGGATCTGCTGTCAGCACAGCTCCCAGCAAGAAGCAGGGCCAGGTGGCTGGCTTATGTCCACCATTGTAGCCTCCCTTCTAGCCTGTGCTTCTGCTTGTTTATATATATGTGTGCTGCTGCAAAAGGAAGAGACCTATTTATTTTCCAGTAGTTACTTAATTTCACAGCATGAATTGTTCTGCCTCCACAAACAAGCTCCTAAGCTGATGTGTCTCCACCACATGTTACTCAGGACACAGGATTACTGTGATGGCTTGAAAACCATTTCAGATTTGGAGAAAGTTGTTTGGTGCATCAGGTGCAAAAAGCAAAACAAGATACAGGGCTAGCCTGAACTCAACTGGAGCACAAGTCTTATGAGGAGCGGCTGAGGGAACTGGGGTTGTTTAGTGTGGAGAAGAGGAGGTTGAGGGGAGACCTTATTGCTCTCTACAACTACCTGAAAGGAGGTTGTAGTGAGGTGGGGGCTAGTCTCTTCTCCCAAGTTACTAGCGATGGGGCAAGAAGAAACAACCTCAAGTTGCATCAGGGAAGATTTATATTGATATTAAGAAAAATTTCTTCACTAAAAGAGTGATCAGGCGTTGGACCAGGCTGCCCAGAGATGTGGTAGAGTCACCATCCCTGGAGGTGTTCAAAACAGGTTTGCCCTCACAAAAAACATGAGGGCAAAAAAGTGCCTTCAAGACGTGGCACTTGAGGGCATGGTTTAGGAGGCACGGTGATGTTGGGTTGACATTTCGACTTGATGATCTTAGAGGTCTTTTCCAAACTTAGTGATTCTATGATTCTATGATTCAAATCCTGCTACTACAGACCATGCAGAGATCATGTCCTCAGGTAGTATGGTATGGTACTTGAGGTCTGGCTTGGTGCTGCTAAAAGCTGCACAGGTCATGCAAGGATGGGAGCTTGTTTCTCAGTATTCTACTGTTGGAGTAACACTATGTAGCTGGCTATGCAGCTTTACCTATTCAGGTATTTATGGGCTAGCACTTTCTCTTGCTCTTCTCCCGTTTACGAGGCTTCTGTAGTGTTTTTGATACTGAGTTATTGCTTGCTGTCCTTCAACCAATAGCGACAAGAAGCTGATAGGAAGTACAGCGACTGACCAAGGGCTTCCCCAGCAGCCTCAATTTCAATATTTTAAACTGTATCAAACAGTTACATTACTGTATCCTGACAGTATTCTCTATTCCAAAAGATTTCTGTAAAAAATAAAGTTGCTGAAGAAAGGAGTCTAGCTGTGCCTGATGAGTGCCTGTACCTACACATTTCTCTTTAACGTCTCCTGTCTTCATGGTGTCAATAAGCAGCTGGTTGTCTGGGAACATCCCAGTCATGAATCTTGGCAGGACAGTATTGGGCTCTTCCTACCTACACCATTAGCCAAACAGGGAAGAAGTTTTTTCTCTCCACTCCTATTGCCCTCAAAGGTTGCAGTCTCAGGCTTTGCTTGGGTTGATGCTCCCTTACTTTCACATCCGAAATCAACTCCGAAACTATAAGCAGAAAGAAAATCTGAGACAGTGAAACAAACCTGAATGACACCTGAAAAAAACATGTTGTGTCCTTATCTGCCTGTAGGGCCATCGTTCTGTCCTCCAAATGCTCATAGTGGTTTCTGTATTTTGTTCACCTGAGCAAAGAAGCAGCAACATAAGCCTCATAAATGGGTTCCTGGTTACTCTGCCCCCACTTATGAATATGCTGCTTTTAAAAAGAGCAGAAGAAGAATTGTTGCTCCTCTCAGGTATGGATGAATGGCCAAGAACTTCAGTTTTGGGACAGACAGAGAGTAACAGGGGGAAATGTAGAGTATACTGCATGGCTCAGCAATTCTCCCATCCCTGCAACTTTTTCTGTTCACTGTTCTTCACTGCTGCCAGAGCAGCACAAATGCATCAAGCTCAGTTACTGAATGAAAACTTTCTGCATGGTACAGATTTTTAGTCACACTGCATTGCACAGTGAAAGTGGAGCAGAACTGCCCTGCACATCAGAAAAAGAAACTAATAATGGATATTCCACCTTGCCAAATAATACTGGTTTGCTCAGTTTACATTCACCCTCCACATCAGGGTATGAAAATGGCGGTATGGTGGATGGAGCATAGTGACAACAACAGTGGCAATTAGAAAGCAACCACCATTATTGCTGTTAGATCCTGGTCTTTGGTTTGGATTAAGTAATTTCTTTTGATTTTTAAGGGAGATAGAGAAGCAAGAATATATACAAGGTGGTTTATTTAATCTATTACATCTATTACTGTTCATCGTATTGTGCACTGAATCTGGTCAGACTGTCCTTGATTCAGTTGGACAGACCATAAACTACTAAACCTGCCCACTTTCCAGTACATTTGCCCAGTGTTGATGAGTGCCCAATTTTAGCATTTCCATATCTTCCTCCAATATCACTCTGATGCTAGATCTGTTTGGAAGAGCAAGACAAAAAAGTGCTTTCTCTTTTGTTTTTCTTTTACTCCTCTTCAGAATAACATAATAATGGCTCTAGTGTGTCAACAGATTAATTATGGCATTACAGACTTTCACCAGCGAACTTGAGTCAGTTTTAATAACTCCACAGTGCTGTCATATGATCATACCAATTTTGTAGCTCATGTGAGATCACAGAATGACAGAGACGTTGGTTGGAAGTCCAGCCTCCAGCTCAAAGCAGGACTATCACCAACACTGTGCTTCTATCTTGTTAAGTCTTGAATAAGATGGAGGAAACTTCATAGTGTCTCTGGGTGACCAGTGCTGTGGTAACCTTCCCAGGGAAAAGGTGTTTCCTAATGTTCAGTCTGAACCTCCCAAGCTGAAATTTGCCCCTTGTTATGGTGTCCACCCCTACTAAGAAGTTTGGCTCTGTAATTTTTGTAAATCCTCCAAAGTAATTGTAGGCTATTAGATCATCCTTACCTCCCCGCCGCCAAGCTGGACAAACCCTTTTTGTGTTACTAGCTACCAGCTATTGAACCATTAATTATTAGCGTTAGAGTATGCTGGTGCTTCCAGATGAAAATGACACAGGAGACAATGTCAGAAGCCTTAATAAAGTCAAGGTATTTTGTGTTCACCACTGTCCCAGGTTGTTCCAGCATAATTTTGTACTGACAGACACTTGTTGGTTATTCCTGATTCCTGTCTTGTCCTTCCTGTGTATGGAGATGGATTAAAAATGAATTTACATATAAACTACCTAAAAGAAATAATAAGTAAAGTCAGTTTATCTGCCATTGACTCAAAATAAAACATGACTTTGTCTTAAGCAGCAAAATTAAAATGCACTAGTGGCTATATTGTTCTCTGACCAACAGGAGGAAAGACTGCAAGTTAGACCTTACATAGATCCACAGGGAAGTTTTATGTCCTCAAATTCACATCAGTGAAACGGAAGCGCAAATTATCAACAAAATTTACACTGACCAAGACCACTAGAGATCTTGTCCCTGGTTCACCTGTGCTTATTCTCCAGTGTTCAGCATTTAGGACTGTAGGAAGGAAAAATAATTCTTGGTTTCATGTGAACCAGCAGATGGTAACCTAAATGATTCATGTTTCCATGCATTTCACTGGGGCAGATAAATACAGAAAGCCATTTGTTCTAGTGGATGAGCAGAGTGGACTACAGAAAGCAGAAAAGTGAAGTAGTATTGTTTTGTCTGCAGTTTGTTAACTAATGTTGGGGAATTAAATGTTATTTGGGGCTATAACTGCTCCCTGGTATGTACTGATTGATTTCCATGATATGGTATAGATATGCACTGTAAATTTTCAACCTATTGACAAATGTGAATGGTGTTATTATAAAATCAAACGTAAATTTCAGTGTGCTGTAGCTTTTCTTCCTGCTGTTTCTATTATTAGTGAAGAAGCCTTCTGCAGCAGAATAACTTCAGAGGGTTTTTCAACTGTAACATATATTACAAAAAATGTGTAAATACCAGAACTTTATCAGGTCCTGTATGAGCTTCTCAAAAAGACAAACATCAGATATTTCTGCTATCAGAAATATCCTCACTAATTTTCCATGTTTCAAAAGTGGACAAAAGAATGTAGTGAGCCTACTTTAGTAAATGCTTTTTCTTTGTAACAGTGACCATATTAAGATATCTGTCCTGTAGCCTTGTGCAATGAATACAGTAGTTCTGAGTTTCATTTGATCCTTACTCTTTCTCGCAGCTTTTGGAAAAGAAAATAACAAACAAACAACCTATTAGAAACATTGGTGTCTTGTACATCATTAGAAGTTGTATCTGTTGCTATAATTGCACCTAGACTTTTTACAGAGGACTAGGTGTATTCAGGCTTGTGCTCCATGAATGATAAGCTATGTGAATGTGTCTCCTTCACAGTGGCAAGTGGAAAGTGGAAGAAATTATTACTTCCTCTGCTCCTGTAAAAGGGCAGCCAGAGGTGGTAAAATATGTTACATCAGGTCTTGAAAGACTATCAGAATCCTTCTTGCCACAAGGGTAGCAAGCCTGGAGTGAAATCTGCACACTCTGGAGTAGTCCTGGGTTTCTGCCTGAGTTAATTGCAGAACCACTGGATGCTAAGGTATCCCAAGTTGTTAGTGCCTCATCTCCACGATACTGGGTCATAAAACACTTCTGAAATGATCCAGATCAAATGCATGACTGCATTTCTGTTGAATTAGACAAAACAAGGTATGGAGTTCATCAGGCACAAAGGAGCCTGTCTGCATGAAATTAACATGTCAAAATGTTTAGACAGAATTTGAACTCTCAGTGTGGGTTTGTACATCAGTGCTTTGTGCAAGGCAGCTGCAGCCTTTTTGATGTGATATCAGGAAACCTAAGAGTGGATATTCCTGACAGATACAGCTCCTGTTTCTTAACTCACAAATACTTTTTCTACTACCTCTTTTTGTATAAAGGGACTGCTGTTAGATGTAGGCTCTAATTCAGTTGCCTCATTAATATCTGTGTGAGAACATTATTGATTTCCTAATCTCAAGATCCATTGGTCTAAACACAGGGAAACAATGCAATTTCTTGTTTGGACAATGAAAAGTTTGTCCACTCTTTTCACCACCTGGCTTGGACCAGCAGAAATTGTACATAGCAGTTTTTAAGATTTTTTAGATACCACTGCTGGTCTGTGTCCTTGAACTGCTAGACAAAATTCACCACATTTTTTGGTTGCTCAGCAAGACCCACTGTGTACAGCTACACACACTACACAAGGGGTTGACAGACACCTTCTTGCAACCTTGGTGTACTGATACGCATATTGCTTTCAGTAGTGGTTTCCAGGACCAGTAGGAAACAGCTGGAGATTTGACAGGTCATGTGCAGAAATGCTGGCCCAGGCCTAGACTGACTTCCCATCCAGGCCACCATACAAGCTAGCTGTAGCAGGCACCAGTCTGTCTAAGGCATGGGAAAGGTGGCACTGATACAAGCGTTAGCATGCCAAGCTCTCCTCCTCACAGTGCTTCTCACACTGAGGAGATGCCATCAAAGTTGTCAGACTTCAGCTGTGGCTGGCCTTTATATAAATACAGACTTGCTAGCATAGAAGATTACTTGCATGCAATCCCACCTACACATGCACACTCACACACACACAACGTAACTTGAACCTTGGAGGACAGCACCTCATGGGGCAGTCTGTGTTACTGACACTCAGGTTGGGTACATGGGAAAAGTACAAAATTCTGCCTCAGAAAATCTCCAGATAGGTGTAGGACAGCAGAAAACACCATCATTTTTCTATTAATTACATTTCTATTGCCATCTGAGAGCACTAAGGATCCAGAGAAGCATGACACTAGAGCACACAATGAGCTATGATGCTGCAGGTGAATTCATTTATCACTTCCTCTTTACTACTGTTTATCAGTTTTTACTAAACTAGGTTTAATAGCTTTTTCATACCCATCTTCCCCCCCCCCCCCCATCAACAATTCTTAATTTCAGCAACCTTAAAAGTGTGCTTTGGAAACATATTCTCTAACTTAACAGAAAAAGGTTTGTCTAAGACCATTTTAGTATGCAGTTTAGTCATCTAATTTTTTTATGGTCCTTTTCCTGTTTTCTTGTTGCTATACTCATTTCTATCTCATCTGCATAAACTATTTTTCATGTGTTATAGCTATCTTAGCCAACAGATGGTGCTATGTATAACATTTTAATGATATTGTATAACATAAAAATAAATATTGCAGTTAAACTGCACATGTAATTACTTTGTTAGAAAATAAATGCGAAATTGAAGTTCACAATAATAAATGCTTATCATAAAAATTAGACACAAGGAACAATAAGTGTGAGAATCATTGGTGAATGTTCATTTCAGCCTGCAGGTGGGGAAAAATGGAGTTGCATATGTCAATCTGGCTGTGGTGTCAGTCCTACTGCTCTCGTATACAAGGATCTTTTGCCAAATCAGTCCTTCAGGTTGACAGATTTCAAGAACACTAAAATTACCACTGTCTGTTCTGGTTCCTACTCTCTGGGATTAATACACTTTATCTAAATTGAAACAGAAAGATGTGGTATGCCATGGGTACTCATAAAACTGAAGTAGGACAACTCCTGTAAATATAAGTTATGAAATGCATTTTTAATTAAAAATCATCACTGTTAAGTACCACTAGTGTGTCGCACTGTGCTAAAATTTCATCATCCAAACAGTGCAGTAAGTTTGCTGGTACTACTCAGGTATGTAAAAGTCATGACATGCAGAACAGATTCTGTTTTCTGTGGGCCTGGTCTTTCTCTTTGTGAAAAGGATGGGAGCTTTGCTCAATAAGGCGTAACCAAGCCTACTGTGGTGAATATATCTGAATTTCAACAAAAAAGTATTACATAACTAAATAACAGATCATAAATCATTCATTCCTGTATACTCAAGTACCAACCTAAAAATTTATCCAACAATGTATTAGCCAAATATTATAAGCCAATCCCACCACAGCTTTCTGGTACAACTGTTTGTCAATATCATCTTGTGTAATCTTTTCTCTTTCCAATAAAGATTTATTTTTTGCAAATTTGCTGCTTTATCGCATTAGACAACAGTTAATCCTATTTATCCAGTTGTAGGCATGTCGCTGAATTTAAGTTAATATATATTTCAGCCTAAATTTAAAATACTTCCAGAAAATGCAGGAATTTACAATGTAAAAAGCCAACTACAAGCATTCAATGTGGAAAAACCATGTACTAATCTTTTTGCTGGAATGAGTTGTCAAAGACTTCATCACTGTGGAATCCCATTACTTTAACAGGGCACAGCATATGTTTCAGTGAATGCTAAAACAAGATGACCTCAGTCTTACAAACACTAACACTCAAGCCCTCATTCACAAGAGAAGATGTCTTTTTTTTCTAAATTTTGAAATATCTTCATTTTCTTAAAGAAATGTTTAAAGTTTGGGAATCTGGTCTTCATTTTATAACTTCATAAAAGTGAATTTCAGGTGACAATTGCTGAAAAAACTCAACTAGTTTCACCCTTCATTTTGGTCCCCTTTTGTTCATATAGTTAGGTAAAAAAGCAAATAGTAGCCATCAAACAGTCAATCATTGCTGTTAAAGGAAGATTTAAAATGGTCATGCAGAGCCTAATTAAGCAGTACAATGATAATTTTATATACTTACCAAAATATATTCTCTTTTAAAAAAAAAAGGCAACTGACTTGTTAGTATTTTATTTAATCTTATATTGATTACTTATTAAGGATAACAGAATACTGCAATAATTTGGCCATATACCAAGAGATTTTTGAACTGAAACTGAATTTCTGGTGTTTACTAGGCTGCTTGAAGAAAAATATAGTATTTTTTCCTTTTTAAAAATAAAATGAACACTGTTTTTGAGTTAAAATGGTGTTAACTTGAAACGACTTTCAGGATGGCCACACATGCAGAACTTCCTTCCATCTTTCCCGCTCCCCCACCTTCGTGTTGTGAGTTTTGTGAGTGTTGTGACTTTTCAACTATTTTCAATTATTCTGCTGCAGCCTTGAGTCCTGCTTATGTAGTTTGTCACAAAGAGGTCTCTGTGCCATTTTCCTGTGAGGATTTGGAATCAAGGCAGGGATATTGGCTGCTTGTGCTTAGGTTATATAGTGTTTCATTTCAACCAAGATCAGTGAAGAAACTGTCTCTCTGGTATGGCTGGCGGATGAGTGATAGCGGACCAGCTCTGGAACTGGGCTATCCTGTTTTGCCACAATGGATCAGGAAAGAGGAGTGGTGGGGTTATAAATGGAAAGAAGTGGGGATAGCTTGGTCCTCAGCAGTGTGGGGAAGTGAATTCAGAATTCTGGGAAAGGTGTCAGGACCAAAGCTTCTGTGAAGCTTGTAGGTTTGTCATGCTGCTATCCATCATCTGATTTACAAATTGCACTGTGATTAAAGTGTGCACACTTTATCTCACCCTCTCTGTCTCTCTTCAGGGGAGGATCCTGCTGATGTAAAGACCTAAAGACAATAATGACAACATGGGATGAGTTGCAATGATGATACTACCAGAGAGCTGTCTCCTCACACTCCTAGGGTGAAGGTTTCAAATATTGCTATTGCTGCTGAGAGACCTTTTTTTGTCCCTAGGGATTCTGGCTTTGAATTCATTGATTAATTACTTTGGAATATACCTAACTACACAGCTACCATGCAGTCTTGCAGCTATTCAAGCCAGTAGCAAAATGTTAACTAAAGTTGGAGAGAAAGGAGATATCAAACACATTGAATAGATCTACAAACACTCTTGCAGAGAACTAGCATTGGTATCTGTATTTCAGCCAGCTGAGCAGCCCTGACTTTATTTCAGTATGAATGTGCCTTTCCTCTGTGTTTAAACTGACAGTGTCCATCCTGCTTGCCCACTCATACCACTCTTCAAGCCAGCTGTGCCCTTACTGTGTATTATTTGCCTTGTACAATTTCCAAGCCATCCACAACAGACTCCCACCTGACCTAGGACAATCTCTCTCTCTTCACTTTTCAGCACCTATATTGAATTTGCACTATGGCTTTGTGTCCTGTCCCTGCTACTTGTGGGGTAGACTAGGAAGAAGGACATCAGCTCCAAGATCAGCTGTACTTGTTCTGCTGGGGCCACATGCACCAAGAGAGAGCAGTCAGAAACACCTCCACTTCTACATTACCTTGCTCGTGGCACCCTGGAGTGTAACTATCTGCATTTGCTCTCACTTAACAGTGGCTTCAGCTCTCCTCCCTCTTGCCAGTCTAAGTGGGAGACGTTAACTTCTACATAGGAGACCAGATAATCTCCCACCTCTGAGACACCCCAGAATAAGCTCCTTCATAATCACCTCATGGTTTTGTGGCCAGGTAGGCCTGTACTCAAGTGGCATAAGGAAACGGGTGTAGTACAAGTCACTTTTTAGTATAGTTACACATGTTATAACAGATGATGCAGCATTCTCAATCACCACAGGACATACAGAGCTGGGATGTCAAGACTCGTCAAGTAACTCTGAGAGTTCATATTGCCATAAAAGCACTGAGTGCCCCATGTAGGAGTAGAATCAACTAGTTCTCATGCTCAGTGTAGGACAATTGCCAGAACTTGCACAGCCTTGCTGTGCTCCCATTCCCCTACTTTAATTCTTCCAGCCCTTCTGGCTTCTTTCTATTCATACAGGTCCCATATTCCTTCGTCTAAGAAAATAGCTACCATCAGGCTGGAACATGCTGCTGGGTCATGCAAAGTTTTAAGAGCCTTTTAACTGAAAGTGTGGGCAGTCAGCTTGGATGCATTTGCACACTTATTTGCAATATAGCTATTTTCTGAGAAATGTTGCATACTGCCAAGAACTGTCAACTACCTGAGTTGCTCTAACTACTTTATTTCTTAGGTACCTACTGAGGTTGCTACTATAAGATTGTCTTGAATTTCACAGAGAAAGAAAGCCTTTGCCCTTGGAAGACATGAACCAAGTTTTATTTTCATTAAAATAATTTCTTATGGCAGTCTAATGGCAGTCTACATGAATAGATGTTCAATGTTTCTGATGACTCTGATGATAGAGGGGATTGCCTTAATGAGGAAAGGTCTTAGTTACAACTGCCATTCCTCATTACATCACCTGGTTGGACCCTAACAGGGGCACAGACAGGAAAAATCACAGAATATCTTGAATTCCTTGTAAGCTGGATATGAATTGTCAGCAACATTAATTCACAACTACATTGCTTTGTCAAAGTTAGTTATATGTGCTATTGTGTTGAGAATATTTGACTGATACGGTTGCCTTCATAATTAGGAGTCTGTCACATTTCAATTGTATATTCATACCACTTTTCCAAAGGTTTATAAATCAGATAAACTCCCTCCAGGCTGAAATGTGCCATGATAATTAGCGTGGGGACAATTTTGTTTGTGTGCTGTTGTCCATTACTTTGCTACAGGAGTATTACAGAAATAGGGTAGGCTCATATGTGATTTCATATCTTTTAGAAAGACCTTATTTCAACAAAAAATGAGGGTTGGTATTTTCAGTTTTGGCTTAACCATCTTCTCATGGAACACACTGAAATTTTTACCTTTGGTTTCATTGTCACAACAGCATCCTGGCTATTGTAAGTATTTTCGGAAAGACACTTGCAGTATAAAAGTGCTATATTTCATAACCATAAATAATATCCTAATGAAAGGTTCAAGGAAAAAAGGAGGATCAAACTTTAAACTGTCTTATTTGTGAACACCATTCTCAGTAGCAATTCTTAACAAATATACATAGTGTTGATATACAACATAAAAAAAGTTGGATAAGTTGCAATTTATTTTCATTAGAAATGCATCTTTAGATATTGTTTGTGGAGGAAGAACAATTAATGCCTGGAATTTAACTCCTCAAGTAAGAGTCTTTAGGAAAGAACCATTATGGTGTCCAAGAAAACCCTTAAAAAGATACAGTGATGCACAGATGTGCTGTGAAATTCTTAAAATGTGAGCTAACTCTAAGAAGATCCTCACTGAATATTAAACAACCTTGGAAACTGCTGCCCAGAAATAGCATTTTATTCTCTGTTCTCAGTGTGGGGGTGGAGTGCTGAGAGCTTGTTTTGTCAGAAAAGTGACAGTTGTCAATTTTTTTCAGACTAATTAATTTAGCTTTTCAGGTAAGTTAAGCTACTGGATTTGTATTTATCGGTTGTTATTAGATAGGGACTAACATTTTTAAGGCTGTGTCATGCAGATTAAAGACTCTTTAAAAGTTTGCCTGTGTTCATCCATAAATATTTGTATAAATAAACGCGTAGTCTGGGTGGCATTTGCTTGCCCCAGCAGGAAATGCACTAGGGATGGCTCTTCCTGCATGCAGCCCAGGTGCCTTCAGTGACATCCTTTCTCTCTGAGGATAGCATTTTACTGACAATGCAGGGAGACACGCTGAATAGGTATGGGAAAAAGGTGTGGGGAGAAAACACACACAAATATACTGAAATTCTGCTTTCATGCTAGAAATCCAAACAGAAACTGTGGAGAAGGGTGAGTTTTTTCACCTTTCACATGAATGCAAGCTGTATTTTCAATCAACAACATTTCTCTTTCAGCAGAATGACATTACTGTTAAACACAGAAAATTTGTGAATGTAGAGAAAACTGGAGCAGGGGAGCTGTGAGGCTGATTAGTTTAGAGATGTTAATTTTATAGTACTTCACATAAGTAAGACCTAATGCTGCTTTGTCCAGGTCACAGCACAGTATATTTTATAGAACTAGGGCATGCTATCTAACTACTAGCACATATCCCGTTGTGATTTTCTTTCAGGTTTCTAGTACGTACTAAGCCAGTGCTTCTGCATGGTTTGAGAGATAGCCTGGGTACAGGTGGTCTCAAAGGGCAGTTGGATGTGGCCAGCTTAATTTTCTGGGAACAAAAAGAATGCAAATGTACAGAGATGAGTGATGTTAGACCGTAGTCCTCCAGGCCAGAAGGTGAGCCCTGGTCTATTTTGTCTACTGAATGGGCATAATCAACAATACCAAAATCACAGAGCTATATACCAGGCAGAATTAGGGAAGGAGAGGAGGGAGATCACTGCTTAGAAATCACCTCATTCAGGAGAGTACAGAAGAATGTACTTATGCTCTTCTGGAGATCAGAATGTACTGAAGTACCACTTAAATTTAAGTACTTGCTTAAGTGTACCATCTAAAATAAGATTTTTCTTTCAAATCAAGCTATATTATAAGGACAATTACAACTGTACAGTTTCTATTGGACTAATTATGGATATCAGGATTGCTCATGCAAGGTTCATATTTCTCCATGCGTAGGTTGTCTATGAGTCCTTTAAAACACAAAAAGCTTTAAAATCAGAGGGGAACAGACACCTTGTACCACTCCCTGACATCCTGATAACAAGAATGAGGAAAAAAAATGGTTAATTTTAATATTTCTTGGCTTTGGTTCTGCTGCTAAGAATTTCTTCAAACTTCATTAGTATATGTATACTTTTATTTCCATTTAAATATAATAAAATATTTGTTGTTAAAATTTCAAACTTAGTTGTGAAAGGTTAAATTCTTAGGTCAATAATTACTTGGCTTGACCTTCATATTTGCAGCGTCTTCTTCCCACCAGCTTCCAACAGTTGTCAGTAAGCTTGTTTTTTCATAACTTCTTCAGATAATTGCCAGTAGTACTGCAAAATTTCCTTTTTAATATTGTTAATATTAATACTGTTAGTATTTTTTATATTGTTTCTTCAAGTTAGACAAGTTGGGGTGTTTGTTTTTTTTTAAATGTATGTGTGTTACACATGCACACCTTGAGTGTATATATATTGAGTGTTGTACTGGTGTTTATTTTAAAAGTGCAAATTTTTGGTGGCTGCATGTGTGTGAACTTCTAGATGTGTAATACAGCCTGCTCTCTGTTCTCAGAAGCTTAGCAGAAGTCTTCTTTCTCTCTGTTCAATTATAAATGAGCAGAATCTCGACAGCAGCCAGTGACTGCCTGATGAGAGTGCCAAATAACTGAGCTGTCATCTGGAGGGAACAGGTTTCAGTTCTCCAGAATGAAGGTGATTGACTCTTCTGACATGTTTAAATGTATTCGAGCTCACAGGGATCGGTTTTCAGTGCCTCAGTCACCTCTGCCAGAAGCAGTGCCTCTGCTAGACCAGGCTATGCTGTGCTAATCTCCTCGGCTTCCCACAAAACCATCCCTGTGAGAGACTATTCTTTTCCAGCTGCCTTCAATTCAAAGGTTCAGAGAAGGAAAACCCTTCCTTTTACCAGGCTTCAGTCAAAAAACCAGGACAGAATGCATTTTGGTCTTTCATTTACTCTGAGATTTGAGCTCTTTCTCTTAAATAGTTCATTTTTGAAGGCTGACAAAACTCTACCAGCCTTGTTAGGGAATCTGGATTTAGAGTTTTCACTGAGTTTTCACAACATCCTCTTCCACCCCATTGTCCAGTGTAATGCTGCAGGTCTTACCCAGATGTGATATATGTTGTCTTGTAGGCATTATCCAGTGTATTTCCACTAAAATGACACTTTCTCTTCTGTTAGACACCGCACAAATAGTGCAAAAGCCTCTGCTATTTTAGTCTGCTACAGGGTTAACAGAGCCTTATTTTAAGAAGGATCAATATTTCAAAATACTGACATTAAAAGCCTTTCTCTGTGTACAAACTTACCTGATTAGGGTTGTTAGTGCAAAAAGTTATGAGTAACTTCTACTTCCCTTATTTTGTTTCTTCACCAGTATTGAAGCTTTACAATGAATAAAAACATTTGGAATAAGACGTGTTTGGATTACTATGCATATCCACATTTTAAATATGTCCACAAAAACATGATGTCTGTGGGTATTTTGTAGTACTCTTTTCTGTTTTTAGTTTTACTTACAATGGTACTTGTACTGCATCTACATAAAACTCTATGTATTGTGTTTTCAGAACACAGATTACACTTTATTAAGCCAGTGGTCCTCTTGCTCAATAATGTGCTACACTACTGTGCAGCACTGACGGTCACCAGTTTTGTTAGGGCAAAATTGAATAGGAAATGGAAATAAAGAATGTTGCATTCCCAAATGTTTTTCCCAATGTTTTACACTTATATTTTGTCCTGAGGCACAGAGACAGCTCTAGGAAGAGATCATATTTTTTAATAATATATATTTTCTTAAAATATGTCATAGAATGTCCTGAGTTGGAAGGCACCCAAAAGGATCATCGAGTCCAAATCCTGTACCTGCACAGGACAACCCCAAATTCACACCATATGTCTGAGGGTGTTGTCCAAGTGCTTCTTGAACAGCGTCAGGCTTCGTGCCATGACTGCCACCCTGGGGAGCCTGTTCCAGTGCTCCACCGCCCTCTGGGGGAAGAACCCTTTTCTAATACCCAACCTAACCCTCCCCTGGCACATCTTCCAGCCATTCCCTCAGGTCTTGTCACTGGTCCCCAGAGAGAAGAGATCAGCGCCTGCCCCTCCTCCTCCCCTTGTGAGGAAGCTGCAGACCACCATGAGGGCTGCCCTCAGCCTCCTCTTCTCCAGGCCGAACAACCCAAGTGACTTTAGCCACTCCTCATATGGTTTCTCCTCTAAACCCTCACCAAATTCATGGCCTCCTCTGGACACTCTCCAGTAGCTTTATATCCTTAATGTACCATGGCACCCAAAACTGCCCACAGCACTGGAGGTGAGGCCGCACCAGCGCAGAGCAGAGCGGGACAATCCCCTCCCTCGCCCAGCGGCAATGCAGGGCTTGATGCACCCCTGGGCACAGTTGGCCCTCTTGGCTGCCAGGGCACCCTGTTGGCTCCTGTTCAGCTTGCCATCGACCAGAGCCCCCGGGTCCCTCTCTGCAGAGCTGCTCTCCGGCCTCTCGCTCCCCAGTCTGTATGTACAGCCAGGGTTGCCCTTGTTAAACTTCATAGGGTTGGTGATTGCCCAGCTCTCCAGTCTGTCCAGATCCCTCTGCAGGGCCCTTCTGCTCTCGAGAGTGTCAACAGCTCCTCCCAGCTTTGTGTCCTCAGCAAACTTTCTTAGTATTCTTTCCAGTCCTGCATCCAAGTCATTAACAAAGTGATTAAAGACTACTGCCCCCAAGATGGATCCCTGCAGAACCCCACTAGTGACTGGCTGCCAGCCCAACATAACCCCATTTACTATGACCATTTGAGCCTGACCCATCGAGCCTGACCCATCAGCCAATTGCTCAATTGATAATAAAAGTGTCACTTGATAATAAAAGAGATTACTGGGTGCTTATTATTGGATATTTTCAACAAACTATTATTAACACACCTTGAAGCGTGAACAGCTAAACCAGTTCACGAATACTTTGTCTGATGGCTTTTAGTCCTTGTTATACCTCTAGACACACTCTCATCCATCTAAATACCTAGTCATTTTTTAAATGGTGCAATTTTTTGTCCTTAGTATGCCAGTCATCTAAGAAATTTTTGTGCTATTAATCACAAAACGGAGTGCCCTGGACAGTCCAAAATATTGTAGGGCAAATGAGAGAAACCTGGCTCTTTAAATGGGGATAATTTGGAATATCATGGGAAAATGGAATTAAAACATACTTTATCAGATTTAACAGGACTTCAATTAACAGCTCACTTTCCAGATTACATGTGAGTTACAGAGTATATTGTACTTCTGAATACTGGTACTCCATGATAGACTATAAAGATTGGTACATTTCTTGAGAGGTTTCCTGTTTTTCTGTGAAGTGTATAGAATTAAGCATTCCCAAGCATACTTACAATAGTAAATTCACAGGGGAATTAGGGTGACCTGAATGGCCTTGACAAAGATTACAACTGTGTGCGGACAGCACCTCCAGGAGCAGTTCCAGCAGAAGGAGAGTAATGCAATCCACAGCTGCTAATTATACACCCACATGAATGTAGTCATCAGCTGTAGTTTTTGTTCCTGTAATACAAAAAACTTATGGTTGCGTGGCTCTCATGGGTACTATCTTCTACAAAATCATTCTACCAAATTATCAGAGGGCAGCAACACTTCTCCTATAAAAAAAAGGTAGAGGGTTGGGGTTGTCCAGCCTGGAGAAAAGAAGGTTTCCAGGGACATTTGATCATGACTTTTGAACGCTTAAAGGGAACTTGTAACAAAGATGGAAAAAGACTCTTTACCATGGTCTGTAGCGACAGGATAAAGACTAATGGTTTTTAACTAAAACAGGGTAGATTCACGTTAGATATAATGAAGAACTTTTTTACGATGAGGGTGGTGAGACACTGGAACAAGTTGCCCAGAGAAGTTCTGGATGCCCCATCCCTGGAATTGTTCAAGGTCAAGTTGGATAGGATATCCTTGCCCATGGCAGGGGGTGGGACTAGAAGGTGCCCCCCAATCCAAACCATTCTATTACTCTATGATCTACTAAATGACCATTCACTTACTCATAATGCTCATTTACTCTTATTTGTTCTTGAGTGCATTGCTGCTTAGCTGCTTTTTCACCATGTGGGGACAACAAACTGTCCTGGCTGTGCCATTCTTTTCTCTAGCTGTGTGGTCTAGAAATCCACAAGTATTTCAGTTGGCATCACCCAGAAATGGAAGACACCAGAATAGGAGAGCAGCAGTTTTTCTTCTTCCGATAGTCTAAGAGGAGAGGAAATTTGTCCAGCTGTTTTGTAGCCAGAGCCTGTGTCTCCTACCTGAGACACCTTCCAGAGTGCATAGAGCAATGCTGATCACACACTAGAGTTACTTAAAGGGTGACAACTTTGCAAGGCTCTCTGAGCTGTCACAGAAAGGATCTGCCCCTAGCAACCTAATGTCTCTAGTCAAATGCCCTGAGGACTACTGACAAAACTACAGCTAGAATAGGCAGGTTTATGGCACTTATTATCTACTGTCACCTAAAGATTAGCTATGAGACCTATGGCGGCTATTTTGTAACCAAATTAAAGAGCCTGAATAATCAGGTACCATTTGACTGTATTGCCACTGAATGTGACATTGCAGTAACAAAAAAGCACTGGGAAGTTTTGCATTCCTGTGCCACCCACTGCAAAACAGACCAAGAAAAGAAAGAAAAATCAAGAAAGGGAAATGAAAGTGCTGAATTTCACAATGTTTCCCAGCTGGAACTAAAAGATAAAATGCATTATTTAATTGATGGTCTGAAAGGACAGTAGATATTTTTTAAAAATTAATTTTCATTACTTTTTGCAAAGCTCACAGTATAGTTCAAAATACAACATCATTTCCGCCCAACTAGAATTTGAAATGTGGTATTGCAAACATTTTAACACTTACAGAGCTTTCAAGTATTCTGTTAATGCAGAGGGCAGAAGTGGAGAGCAGAAATATATATAATATAGAAAGCATCTGAACTGAGTAAGTCTAATACCTATTTATGCAATATCCAAAAAAACAAAGGTCTTGTTATCACAGGGAAATAAAGTCAGCAGTCCGGCCATTTTAACTTCTAGCTTTAGCTATAGGAGTAATGGTATATTTAACAACCAAACAACTCAACACAAAACTGTAACTTAGTTCTCTTCAATATGAATTATGTATTTGAACTGAGTTAGGAAAGCACTTAAAGTGGTGTTGTCTTAAAAGAACGATATTAGGTCATTATAAACCATCCCTGGAAACACTGAGGGAAGTACTTACTGTTATAGGCTCTCTTCAGAGTTTTCAGTAATGGCAATCACAGTGGTAAATATTCTTCCTGGCACTAAAAGCTCCATGTTTTCCTTTAATGACGAATTTGTTGTGAGAGTATTGGTACCACTTCAGTGGCTTCCATTTTAGTTTATCGAGGAAACTTTGTACAAATTTTGTTTGAGAATTGAGTGGCTTTGCTAAATGGCTCATGCATAATCTGTATGTCTGCTTTACACCTGGCTAACAGGAGAAGGTCTGAAGGGCAGAAGGAGAATACATCCTTCCTTAAAATTATGGCTTGAACTATATTTATACAGATGTTTCTGGGAATAAGTTTGGTCTTGCTATGATTTTACACTAGCATTGATATACTTCATTCTGCATAGTTATTCTTGAAGTATACTGGACAGAATTCAGAATTAGACTTTATTTTTCCATCTCTGTTGTCTGCTGCACTCTCTATAATGTTTATGAACCACATCTGCTATCCCAACAGATGTACAGGATCACTTAATACATAAAAGCTTGCTCAGATTTCTCTAGTTCAACCACTCTGGAAAAAAACAGAGCAAAACTCCACACAGTTACAGTTTTCCTGCAAAAGTTGCAGACCCAACTAGTATTTTGGATTTGTTTGTGTATTATTTATCTTCCACTCTTCTGACACTTCATGTGCTTCAGGGACAATGTCTGTATGGCATTTTCACACTGCCTCCAAGGGAGGGAAAGGCAGATTTTTTCTCCATTTGTTTCTTCTGTAAGTCATGGTTGTACTGTCCAAGTTACCTAAAAGCAAGATTGACATAATGAAACCAAGGTTGTGCTTTCATTATCCTTCTCTCACTTAAACTTTTGCTTTGGTAATTTAAGCAAAACCCACATTTAAGTTCCTGTCATGATGCTCTGGAATTTTAATGTTACATGTCTAGTAACTCCAAGGCATGTCTCGTTTTTGTTACGTAGAGTTGTCCCTTCAACAGGTAACACGGACAGCTAAGCAGTTTTCCTGAGGAAAGGATTTAATCTCCATTATGATATTTTACCTTTCTAATATGGCTGCAAGCTTTTGCTCATACTAGCTTTTCAGTAAATGCATTTGCCATTTTTATTTAATCTGAATATAGTTCAAGTAGTCTAAATGTATGCAGCCTTTCACTCACACAAGAAAATGGACATCACAGTTTAGCTACAGAACTGGAGAAGATCTGCCAATAGATTGAAAGAACTTGTGCTTCATCTGCAATTTAAGTTTCCTCCTATGGCTTCTTCCTATTAATTTGTTTAGTTTTACAAAGAGAAAAAAATGTAAAGGCCTCTGTTTTCATATCAGACAAATTAAAAAGAAACACAATTTGATCAAACTCTTTGAACAGCAATTAGCTGTTGATTGCAAATCCCCTCACAGCAGTAATAGATTACTTTACTGAGATACCTGCTTATCAGAAAGAAAAAAAAAATTCTTCCTTACCCGGATATCTGCTTTCAAAGTTATAAGATATTGAGGGTTTTTACAGCTAAAAATAATTGATTTCATGACATAGAAATTTTACAGTGACAAGAGATTATCGAGCAAAAGTACAACACACAGTAGTCCTGCAGCAAGGTGCATAGGTTTCAGAACTCTACCTCATATACATCACGTGTTTGGCTTATATGAATTTCCTGATGAATGTTATAAGCCACACATATAATTTGCTAAACAGACTGCTGGTGTTTTATTCTAGTGGTTCAGTTATTCAGTGAAGATTTTCCAAAGACAATGACCTTTACCAAGCTTATCAGACGTCCATGTGTCTTACCTAACAGTGCCTTTATACTTCATTTAGAACAGTTTCTGAAGATTTTAGGATTTTGAAATGCAAAAGTATGGAAATAAGATATATTGTTCATGGTAAGAAGGTAATTATAAACCTGAAAGTTGTAACTCAGATCCTTGACTATCCATAGAACAAAGTGAGCTTGCCTCTGGCAAACATTTACAAAACCACAGACGTTTTCAGTGAGGCTTCTCTCAATTTGTGTAGCGCTGCTATTTCTGATGTTCCGTGTGAATTTTTGTTAGTGACTGAAGTCATTCCTGTGTTACTACCTTGATATTAATCACCTGTGTCTTTCACCATATTCACATTCTCTAACATCCCTTTTTCTCTCTGTTCTCAACACTGAAAGTTTATAAACACCTTGCCAAAATGTCCAGCATTTGAGTCAGCTTTTGGTACTTAGCCAATTTTGACAGTTTAATAAACTGCTTGCATTAAGCCATTGTAAGTGGACATGCAGTGCTCACCACAATCTGGAAGCAGCCCAAACCATTCAGTGCATAACTAATCCTTGTAAGTAGACAGACATAAAGACCTGGTGGAAAAAGACCAAAATAATACACAGACATGTCTTTGGCAAAACACATGGGAGCCTGTAGATACATTTTACAGAGTCGGGAATTAAACTGAAGAAATATGATATTTGGAAGGAGAATGTGTCCCCCCTTCCCCAGCCTTTCTGCATACAGTGCCCCAGGGAAGGATGTGGATAGGTTCTCCCAGCCTGCCAACTCATCCACTGAAATTTGGCAGTCTGCTTACCTTGAAATAGGATGGGTGTGGGGTCCTGCAGTGAGGGGTGACTCTCTTATATATTGACCAAGTCTATAATCTTGTCATCGAAATTTAACTCACCTTAGCTAAATGTTGGATAGCAGAGTGCGTCTCAAGGATCAGGCAAAATGTCTCAATATTACAGATAAACATATTTTGCTAATTACGTATAGCAATCTATACTCCGTGCATAAATTCTTGCTTTATAATATATGTCAGCCCTGGTCTGGGACACTAGAAACAGGTTGGCATTATATTTTTCTGAGAAATATATGAAATACCAAGGAAGAACTGGTCTGGATGGGTCATCTGGTCCTGCCAAGGTGTTGACCCATCTGGAGGAGGGTCTTGCCCTGTGCCAGTGCCAAATCACAGGCACCGCCTCCACTTGCACCTGTTGATACACATGTGCCAAGAATATAAAATCCAGGACAAAAGGATTTAGAAAAGTAAGCAGTTGTAGGAGCTACTGACTGCCAGCAAGACAGGTTGTATTGCAGCTGGCGAATGGAAAAGTTGTTGAAACCTCTTTGAGTGTCATTAAATACAGTATGTAACTTGAGAGGGCAGTCTGCCATCACTCCTTGTGCAAACAATCGATCCACTGTCGAGATAGCCCAAGTAGGGACTTGGCCGAGCCGCAGACATGGGTACAGCAGAGTTCAAGGCATACGTTGAGTTCTTTCTGCAAGAAGCTGTTGACTGGTGGAAGATGCATAGTTATGGGTGGTAGGATTGACAAAGCAGGACAAGGAAGATGAGAGCTGGGCTGAATTTCATATTTCTCATCTCAGTGAACAGGTTGTTGAGATGAGAAGGTTATTACCTTGCAAATAAACCCCAGTCCAGAAAAGGTTTAAGCATATGATTTACAAGTGTAAATAATCCTAGTAAATACCCTGATAATAGTAGCAAAGTTATATATGACTCATTTGAAGGAAAGGGTCGTTGGTAAAATAATAGATAGATGCTTCTAAAGCAAGGATATATGTTCACAAAGGTGAACAGTCTGATGTCAAAACAATGATGCTGTGGTGAAATACAGTATTTTCACTGACAAATGTAATTAACCAAAAAAAGTTACAAAGAACCATCTATGAATAATGTCGGAATTGCCTTCACTTTGCTTCAGAGAAAAAATATGAAGTGGATTTTTTTGAGAACATCGTCTCTATTTTGAAATTTTTTTTCACTTTTAAGGTGTTTTGGAAAAATGACCTAAATCTGTTTTCCCTTTCCTTGAGGAACTATTGCAGAATTTTAATTCACTGAAACAGTAAACCACCAGCAGATTTCATGGACTGTGAGGAAAAAATGAAATATAAGTTAATTTGCAAACATATATGCAAGGATTTTGACCTGAAGAATTATGGTCATGTAGTCAAACAAAAATATATGTGATGTTTCTTCCTAAATCAGAATATCTCAAATTCAGAACACAGAGCACCCACGATTAAATTTGTCAGAATAATTTAGAGATTTAAGTTATTTTTGGTGCATAATTTGATGTATCATTTAACAATCATAATTCCATATAGGGAAGTTAAGAAGAATATCTGTACAAAATCTGAGTTTTCAGGAATTGTCACCTGATACAGTGATAGAAAATATTTGTCCAGGTTTAATTTTTATTATTTCTACTACCTTTCTGGATAACAGGCTACTGATCTTACAAGCTCATCTTTTAAGTCATTAATCCTGTAAAACCATTACTAATTAACAAGTACACGAGAGATGTAAATATTATTGGTGACTGTTAAGCAACTTACAAGGTCTATAGATGGACAAAGAAAAACAGATTTGTCAAGATGTGATATCAAATATTAGATTTTTTTTAACTCAGTGCACTATCTTTGCTCATTTTCAGTAGTAAATGCTTAGTTACTTATTGCAGTAATGCCTTTTAGTGTGAGGGGGGAGAAGATGAAGATAGAATAAGCCCCTCTGACAGCAAATCAGTAGTCCATCAAAGGTCTGACAATTATGTGTCTAGGAAGATATCTATCTGTAGAAAAAGTAGAAATGGACTGTTGTACACTGGGATCTCACCATCAAGAGGCTTTCACTTGTTCTCCTGGTAGAGGTCAGAGATATCCTTGCTGTGCTGGATAACCACAGATGGCTCATCAGCTTAAAATACTGTGGATGCAGTGATGCTTCACTTGCCCTAGATTTTGCTTAAACGTAAATATGTGTTGCTAATTCTATTTTATGAATCTGTTTCTGTAAAACTGCAAGCGTGTTACTTCTGTTGTTAACTAAACCCACTTTTAGGTATAAACACAAGGCTCACCACCCCTGTCAGCCAAATCCCTGTTTTCAGTGAAAGAACATGTGTAAGAACTACAAGACCAATTCCTCTTTCTAGCAAATGGCACTTTTGGAGTCTTCCTGTTGCTTAAAACTTCCCTCTAGGCTATTGCTGTCCAGGGACTGGGACCTGGTGCCCCTCAGATGGCTCAGGAATGTGCATAGGGGGTGGCTAATCCTGGTGGACTCCAGGGATGGGACCCATGTGGGGTTCCTGAAGTCATATCACAATACAGTGCACAGGCAAAATGGTTGACAGCCTCTGAGGTCAGCTATTGCTTAGACACTGAATAATAACCTCCAACTAATAATTAGAAAGATGTGTATTGGAAACCTGGCTCTAAGAATTATCATCCTCAATCAGGAGATAGAAATAGCCCTTTGGTGAGCCTGACAGCAAATTATCACAAAACAGTTCCAATACCTGGAGTAACAGATGATCTCTCAATAATGCAAATATTAAGCCATTTTTCTTTACCTGCTAAGCAGCCCTAAGAGTACACATGAACATGGTGTACTTTGGAACTGAAATTTACTATCCATTTCTTCAAAAATTTGGCATGAAATAAGCCAAAGAAATAATGGTGTTCTTGACAAGTGATCTTTAAAAACATTTTCTAAGGCTGTTCTTTTTCCAGCAACCTTTTCACATTTGATTAATATTCCTTCCTGTTTTCTGGTTTAGAACATTGCTTCTTTGAGCTGCATTGGATCTAAATCTGAAAGAAAAAAAAAAAATTAAAAAAATAAAAAAAATAAAAAAAACCAGCAATCTTTTAATCCTAGGAAAAGTGACTCTTTATTATTTCCATATCTTGGGTTTATCATGTAGGTTACCCAGACACAATAAAACTATGTATTTTTTGCATATGATGCAATAAAAAGAAAGGAAAAAGAAGCTAAAGTTTTTCAAGATAAACTTGCTTTGCAACTAAACACTTTGCAGCCGTCCCAAACACAGCAGGTCAGATATTCTTGGACTATGTTCAGCTTTCTATGGGAGCACAAGAGTTCATTCAAAATACTCTGTAAAAGAAAACAAAAGACATATTCATTTAAAACGAATCACAGTATTTCCCTTGGTTAAAGCCATGTATTAATAACCCACAAAAAAATGTTTAATCTGTTTTAGTAAAATATCTGGCACTTTTCCCCACTGGAGACATTAACAATATTCTTCCAAACATTTGTGGATCAGGCTGATGTAATCTTTCAGTTACCCGGAAATGTCTAGGGCACAGTGGATTGTCTACATGTATTATCTGTATTAAATGCTGTATGGCTTCAAAAAAGCTTATTGCAAGTACCAGGATGAGGTCTCACGTGGTTCTGAGATGCAGTCTAAACAGGAAGGTGGCATCTAGGAACATGTGGAATATCTATAAGAAATATCCTAACCTATTTGTTTGAATTAAATCAAAATGCTCTAAACATTGTACTTTGTTCTGCAGTAATAGCAGAGCTATGATCTCACAGTCACACCCACAAAGTGTGCTTATTTTTTTGTTTTCACCTTTAAAGGCATTTTTTTTCCAGGGAGATACGGATGCCTTGAGACAAGAACATGTGCTTCAGAATACTGCTGTTAGAAGTAAACCACATCTTGTTATGGAGCTTCAGGAGTTGGAGATTGGTGTCATAAGCACAAAGTAGAGGAGAAAGTGATGAGGAAAGAAGCAGCAGGTGGGTGGTCCACTCCATTCTGGGAAGGCAGCATGGAGGACCAGCAGGAGCTCAGAGGCGGAGGCAGGAGGGATGGGGGAGACCAACAGGCCCCTCACAAGGACAGGCGAGAGACCACTGCAGCGGTGCCAACACAGAGGTCAACCCGGGGTGCTGGTGCTTGCTCAGGCACCATGCTTTGCCTACAGTGAATTGCCATGGCTATTTACTGCAGGGCCCATCTCCCATCCTCCCAGCCAGGATGTCCCTGGCTGAGGGACATGGCAGTTGATTGCTCTCACTGGTGCAGATGAGTTTTACAGAAACAAGTTTCATTCACAGATCAATATAAAGTTTTTCGCGCTGGCAGCCAAGAATAGAAATATCTTTTTTTTTTAAATTTGTGAACTAAATAATTTTCATATGGAAATCATTGATAGAATCCACACACAAAGTATTGTATCATTTTAACGGCTCCTTCTGTGGAATAATGATACCATAGGGTAGCCTTACTCTTACACATCTCAGATTTCCAAAGACCTACCTTCTATTATGAAAAAAATAAGTACCTTTTGAAAGATTTCATTTTCCCAGGGTACTTTACGTCCATACATCAGAACAGGAGCTGGTCCATATAAGCCAATTCCTTCAGTAACATAATAGATGAGAGGGACTAATGAAAAGAGGAATGAACGCTTCCTTTTTTGGTTGTTTGTTTTAGTACTGATCTGAATGATTATAACTAATTGTAATAAATAGTTTGTTGGTGACTTGTCTCTGTTGTTTTGGACACCTGTATGAAAAACAGAAAAGCCGTGATAATGGAATACATTTACACTGGATTTTAACAGCTTTCTGTCACTTGCAGTTTAATCTGTCTTTGGAAACCTATTGAAATGTGCAGGGCTGTTTGTTTGGGGTTTTTTAAACTATTTTAAAAATATTTGCAAGGAAAATCCAGACACAGTGAATAAAGCAGTATTTATGCAAACTTCCAAAATGAAACTATGTCTACTGCAATCTTTTATAAATATTTATGGTACTAATTACAGAACTTGTCCTAGTTTGCCAGAGAGCGGGATAACCAAAACTCATTAGAAAAATAGTAAATGTAGTAAGCAGCATCTTATTATAGCTATAAAGTAACATTGTGGTAATATGCAAAAGGCCTTACCTTAAGCATTTTATATAAATTACCTAGGGCAGTACTACATGAAAGGAAAGCACAATGCATAAAAGCAGATATAAACTCTACATCCTAATATTTCAGTTAATAATTTCTATTAGGCTTTGTGAAGAGGCAGTCATCCATCATAATTCTACCTGCTCTGAGTTACAGTTGGACTCTCCCAGCTTTGCATTTAAGCTTTCTTCTGACAACAGCCATCATTAATCACTGGGATTTTAAAAAAAAAAAAAAAACCAACAAAAAAAAACCAAACCAGCAAGGCTTGCACCATGAGATACTGGCATTGGACTGAGTGTACTGGCTTGTTTGTTTAACAGCTCAAATGAATAACTTCCTTGACACTGTCAGTCCTTGACATAGGCTGCCATTGATTTTTTCATTCCCTGCTTTTGCTTTTAAGGAACTTTTGTTCCCTGCCTCACCTGATTTGATCCAAAGCTTACTGGTTTGAAAAGAAATTGCTCCTTCAATTTCAGTGGACACTGGAAAAGACTCAGGTTGAGACTGCTTATATGCTTCAAAACAGTTTGTCTCTTGCTTTTCTACACTGCTAGAATTCAGTTTTTTCCATTACAGAGTTACTGAACCCTGTATAAAAGATAATATGCTCATATAAAAGATAATGTGTCCATGGAAAATTTGACAAGGGTCCTACTATAAGTGTTTGAATTCAACAGGCATCAGCTGATGTTAGACATTAATCACATCAACACATATGTAAGAAGCATTTCCACAAAGCCATGCAGAGGACCAAAATTAGTCTTATCTTCAGGCCCTGGGCAGCTCCCAAGACTCTAAGAAGATGGAGAGGAAGATTCTGGGATTTATAAAAGACCAACCAAATGAGAAGGTGGTATAACAACATCCCCAGAAACGAGGAAGGATGAAAGAGTCCTTTAAGAGAATATTAGCACGGAGAAAGGACATTTACATATTTTAAAATTGTGTTTAAATCATTTTTATATCACCCTAATAGTTCTCTATTCTTAATTGTCCATCTGGATGTGCGCTGGGCTTGGCTCTATCTGTGTTTTGTCAAATACCCACTAAGGAAATGTCAGCTATGTCCTTCCAGGGTAAGAAACCAGTTGTTAACTAGTTTGCTGTTACTGTTTGCAGTAATAAAAAAGAAGTAGATTGTGCATTGTACTAAATGAAAGGCTGTTAAAGGTCTTCACAGTTGTTGTTAAGGCTGTCTGTAATGCCCACACATGATCCCATGGAAACAGTAAGATTAAATCTCAGCTACTATGGCTCCATTGCTATGTGGATGGCGAAGCTATGTGATGCAGCCTAATAGTTGCTCTATTTCAGGAGTGGTGCTATAGCAAGATACTTGAAAAGTCCTGCCTGTAGATTTCCCTCCCGTCAGGTTTCTCTCTGTTTTAAATTCCCACAGGAATATCAGATATTTTTTCTTAGTCATTTTATGGTATAGGTCAAACTAAAAAATCTGGTAGATAGAAGGAAAAGAAAAGGGAAGTTTCTATTAAAACTCAAATAAAGGCAGCATATGCTCTCATTGTTCTTCAGGGAAGGTAAATGGGATGCAGGAGTATAAAAGCATTGAAAATGCCCTTGTTCTGCCTGGGAGTTGATAGGCTTTCCTCTGCAAGAAGTGCCACAGTGTTTTATCACTGGGCAAAAAGGGATCTAGTGGTGCCTCAGCCCCCCAGGCCAGGGAGCAGGTCTGTGCAACTCTGTCTGTAGGAGGGTTGCAGTACCCTGTTCCCAGCTCAGGCTTCCTTCCTCCACTGACTAACAGCCACCCAGCTCCCCAGCTGCCTGTCCTGACTCCCAGCCTGCAAGTGCCTGTCGTAGGACTGCAAACTGCAGTACCTCTCCTTCACGAGTTGTCCTTCCAGCCCTGCCACCCAGTTCTGCACACAGCCACTATAACTGCAGGCTGCCTGCTGACCACTCAGCCACAAGCATTCTTAGATTGCAAGTTCTGGTTTACACTTATTGGAAAATATCAAAATAAGGTACTATGTTCCTAGGAGCTGCAATGCTGCTGTAAGCCTTAGTGCACCTCTTTGCATGTGAAAAAAAATTCTGTTTGGTGTGAGAGGGTCAGTTACTCGGATGTAAACTGCATTTTAGAAATTCATCTTATCTCTGTGGGAACTTTGACTTCTGAGTACTTTAAGAATTATTAGAAATTATTTCATCCTCTTTATTATACCTGAGACATCTGAAAATTACTTTCATTCCCTACTGTTTCCCAGTTTTCAGCTTTTGATTCATTATGGCAATCTACATTTAGGATTCACATTACTTCAGTACTGCTGTGTGAAACCACAGGGAAGAGCTAGAAATTTTATGGTGGTTTGTACTACAGTCAGCAATAGAGAGAGACAGCAGAGAAAAGTGTAGAATTGGCTGTTAAGGATGATTGAACGGTTAAAGCTATCACCCAAGCTGTGATGCTAGAAATCAATACTTGACATGGGGATGTCAAATCCGGTAGATAAAGACACAATAATTGTGGTATCAAGTGCAAATACAAAGGAGACTCCAGAATACCCTCCAGTGCCACCCTCAGACCAAGCAGCGGACAGTCATGTGAAGAGAAATCTGATGTTCAGAGGCAGGAAAATGTGTAAAATGGTGTGCTCTGTAAGAAGAGTACATCCACGGGTTTTGCACAATTCACCTTTCTGCAGCCTGCCAACTTTCTCATCTATGAACAAACAGCTCTTGTTTCTGCACAGCGAAGTGCCATGGTACAACCTTGTGGGTAGGACAATACCTATTTGCCCTGTTGCACCAAAGAAAAATACAAAATGCCAGTGCTTGAGCAGCAGACATCACTTCACAAGCTGCTGCTGAGCACTCGGCTTAGTGTGTTTCCTTGCCACACCAGGAGCATTTTGGTTCTGATATATCTCTCTCTCTTTGGTTTTTATCTTTAAATCTTGATGGAACTACTTATATCTATTCACAGATTTAAAATTTAGGAAGGTTTGCCATAGATTTTTGTCAGAGAGGGAAAAAAAAATGAAGGCAAGGTGAATTCTAGTATTGAATCTGCCTAAAGTCAGTGATTTTTAGCAAGTGGCCAGTGATTCTGTGGGCACTAATGGAGAACTTCTAAGGTCACATGAAAACTGGTGGACAACTTTCTTTGTTGTTTGAAACAAATGAAGAAAGGGAAAAAAAAACTGGAAAGGTGCTTATATGCCATCCAGATATCATGCCCATAAAATATCTACAAGACACTACAAAGTTTTAGGGGTCCACTGGTAAAAAAAAAAGAAAAAAGAAAACAAATAGTTCAAACCAACTGGCTCTATATGGTTTCTGTTCAAAAATTGGTTGGTATATAACAGCACAACTTCTATTAGTTGGCAGCAATGACCTTTTCCCATATTAAAAGAACCATTTTCCCCTCAGGGGTGACTTGCTCGTACTGCCTGCTCTCTACTTAAATTTTGGACAGGAAGTTTTAGAAACTGCTTACATGAAGGATTTGGCAAGAAACTGAAGTGATTCTATAATTACTCCTCTGTGCCCTGACTGAGAAGTGTCATTTTGTCTCTCTGTGCACTGCAGCCCTAAAGCACCTTTCCATTGGCTAGAGGCTGCTGGTGGGAAGGAAGGATGCAAAGTCTTTATGCTGTTGGGTTCAGGTGTCTTGAGTCTGCTGAAATCAGCATGATTTTACAGGTATCCACTCAACCAAGATGCATCTTTCCAATGGCAATTGTACAGGTTGTGTTACAGTAAGAACCCAAACTGCTCCACAATTCCACCTGCATCAAGAACAACTGGGCTGTTTGGTTTTGCTTTTCAATTCCAAAGGAAATTAATGAGCACCTTTGCTTGCAAAGGTATTTCTGTTGATATAGTATCATTGCTGTCTAGGGAAGTACTGAATACTTTAAAGCTTATTTTGTTGGTGGGTTTGTTCTTTTTTCCCCCTGGTAGCAATCATTATTTCTCAGCATGAATTTTTAAAGTTGATCCTTACAAGAAAAGTTTCAGATCTGCATTTTGAGAAAATGTCTTCTGCCAGTATCTTTGCCTTCATTAAGGAACATTACCAGGAAGGACTCAGTCAATCTGATTCAACAGAAGCTCTGCTGGTAAGATTGGATCACAAGACAAGCCAAAAAATTGCAAGCAGGCTTTACTTTCTCCCCTAAAGTTAAGCTTTTTTGTCCTGTCACTTTCACCTTTCTGCTAGCAAGTGATGGAAAAATATCTCCAGCACAAATCTCCTGCAGCCAGTTCAGCAACACTTTTGCATTTAGTGATGTGGACTGAAAAGTGCTAGACTTCTTTTTTTCCTTTAAAAAGAAAAGAAGTTACTCTAGAGAGATGCATTTGCTGCTGATAAAAACAGAGTGATTAATTTACATGTACAGCTGCCTTTGAGGCTGACAGTCATCCACCTGACAGGACAGAGCAGCCATATCTACCAGAAATGAATATTTCATAGCAAAACTTGGCTCTTTTTGATAAACAGGGAGAGCTGCTGGTGGCAGCACTGCCATAGGCCAACTTCTGCCAGAGCAAAGGATTTGCCCTGAAAAGCAATGAACTTCCTAGCATGTAAATGGCCTTTGCTACATCTCACTTTGACTAAGGAGTCTTGATTCTGTGATTTTCTGATTTCCTTTTCATTTTAATGCTATTTCAGGTGTTCCACAATGTTAGCATGTATTTCCTTGGAAGAAACTAACATGATGTTGGTAGCAATGGTTAATGTGGTAAAAAAGTTCCAAAGGTAGAACAGTAATTTTGTCTCCTGGAAAACATATTAATTAAGGTCTTTGCTTTGCTTTAGTTAAGGAAGGTACTGTGTGGCTAAGGACATTTGCAAAACACAACTTGTCTACTAAGTCTAAAACAGAGAAGGTGTCTACCAGCTATCTATTGTTGTCTAAGCCCTATTATATCTATAGTTGTTTTTATTCATTGGAATTTTTTTCTGTATTATTAATCTACATTTTGTTCCTATATTAACTATGTAACTTGTTCAGCTACATGACTGAATTTTTAAGAGTAGCTCCTTAATTCTTCTGAATGAGTAATTAGAAATTGATTAAAATATACACATAAGCATCTAATTAAGTGCTAAACCACCTTAAATGAATACTTGGTCTTCTGAATAAGGAATGGAGTCCCTAACTTGGAGATATCCATCTTTTGAAGTCTAGTATTCCACTGGATACAGTATGGTATCAAACTCCTGCAGACCCAAACACTATCTTTTGCTTAGGGTACAACAGAGCAATTGTTTATATCAAGTGTTTAGTATCAGAATCATACAGGAGGTTAACACAAATCTGACTAAAAATATGTTATATTTAAATCTCCCAGATCGCTTGTTGGATGTGAACAAAATTGCAGAAGCTGTAACCAGTAGGCTATTGTTTTCTGATCTACTTATTCATAAATCAATCCTTATTATTTATTTCTTTACCAGAACAATCAAGATGGATTGCTATAAAGATGCTTATCCCAAGGTGTTCCATTAACTGAAAATCTAGGTCTAACACAGTCCCTTTGAAACAATTAGGTCACAACATTTCTGGCTTGATTCATTGCCCATCTATTGTTTTCCAGAAAAATAAACCATGCAGTCAGATTTATGCGCTTATTACATAAAACTTAAAGACTCACTGGTAGTCAAAGACACCTCTTACACTGTGCTATAAATAAACAGAAAAACAACACATTTAGCAGAAAGTTTAAGCACTTCTAATCCCTCAAAGATGGGGCAAAGCTCAGCCTTTGTGACCTGTAGAAGTCAACTGCTGTCTAAAGGAAACAAAGAATATACTTCTCTGTTTCCTTTATACTTTGCAACTTAATTTATTAGGTCCGGATTCTACTAGCTTTCCTCACGCAATTAAGTTTTTAGTCCATGAGTAGTCATATACAGATGAATAAGAATATTGGGTAAGTATGGTATTAATTACTGCTAACAAGGGTAGCAGGATCTGCTTTCATTGGTAATACAAATCAAAGCATTGCATGTTTGATAGTTTTGAGTCCAGTCATTAAAGAAAAGTTAAAATATTACCCAGAAAAAAATCTTTACTCTCTCTCATTCTCTCTCAATAGTTGTATTTGTCTGTCTTTTGGTGGGCACCAATTAAACTGGCACTGGAATTCAGTGCAAAATGTAAAGAAAAGAAAAGGGAACTCATAAAGGTAAATAATTGTATATGAAGTTTTAACAATGTTAATGCTGCTGGTTTTGGGGCTAGAAAAAGCAAATAAATCTTGCAGAAATTTATTTTCTTATATGGAACTATTGCTCCTTGACTTGTGCATGAAATACAACAAGTTTTGCTGAAAAGTTGTCCTCTATATATCTCCTTGCAGTAATTATGTGCTCAGGCTCTAGAAACAGGAACAGAAATCTAGAAGTCTGTGTCATTTGTAGTGAATGCAGATGTTGGAGCACACAATTTTTCTCATGTAAAGCAAAACTTATCTGGTTTTCCTAGGTAGCACTCCTAGGTACATTTTGAGATTAAATGTTTGTAGCTTTTCTGAACAGTTCAAATGATTGTGAGGTAAAAGAAGAGGCATTGAGTATCGTGCTTTTTCAGACTCAGAAGACAATGTGAAGAAATGTCCCAGTATGCTTATTCAATATTTACTGCACTGCCATAAGCATCCAAAGCTATTTTCAGTGGAAAAATGAAGAGACACACCTGAGACCCTTCCTTCGAGAGCGAGTCTGGGTTTTGGCTGTCCCTGCTCTCACTGCCTCTGTCCCTTGAGGCACAAGGTGAGCTCATCACTGGCTTCTGCAATGGTTCATGCAGAGGGAGAATGAGCTGCTCCATTTTTCTTCCCCTTTCCCAGGGCTCTTACATAGCTATGTTCATAATATAGCAGCTTCACATATATTTTTGTCATGGTTTCAGCTGGGATAGAGTTAATTTTCTTCACTCTAGCTGGTATAGTGCTGTGCTTTGAAATTAGCATGGGAAAAAAAAACCTGTTGAGATAACACACAGATGTTTAGGCTGTTGCTGGGTAGCGCTTATACTAGTCAAGGACTCTTCTAGCCTCCCATGCTCTGCTGGGTGCACAAGAAGCCGGGAGGGGAGGGGGCACAGCTAAGAGAGCGGATTCAAACTGACCAAAGGGATATTCCATATCATGTAACGTCATGCCCAGTATGTTACCTGGGAGGGGCTGGCCGGGGGAGGGAGGGAGCAATCGCGGCTCGGGGACGGGCAGCGTCGGTCGGCGGGTGGTGAGCGGTTGTATCGTTCGTGTTTCTGCGGTTTTTTTCCTGTTTTCCCTTTCCTTCCTTTTCCCTTTTATTATATTAACATTATTGTCATTATTATCATAATCATTTATCATTATCATTTTATTGTAATCATTAAACTGTGCTTATCTCAACCCACAAGTTCTTTTGCTCGTCCGATTCTCTTCCCCATCCCACGGGGGTGGGGGGGGTGAGTGAGCGGCTGCGTGGTGTTCAGTTGCCAGCTGAGGCTGAACCACGACAATTTTTAAAGAATTAATTAAAAAATAAGAACTGTGAAAATATAAAAGATTCTCTTCAGAGAATCTCTGAAGAGACTGGTTTTTGACCTATTCTAACATATTTTCTGCAGGGAAGGGGTGCTTGAAGGTCACATCCAGCTATTTCAGGAAAAGTTGATGGCAATATCAGATCAGGACTTCCACCAGTGAAGGCACATGGGTTATTGTGGATGAATATGCTCTTTAATGGGGCTGTTGTTGGTCTCAGAACTCACCAGGCTTTGCATTTAAGTTGGACAAAACAAAAGTCTCAGAATTATGTTTTTATAAAATAGGATAAAGTTTTCAGAGTGAAGTGTTAGGCAAATGCATTTTCCTACCCTCAGAGTGCTGTTAGCCAGAATATCATTGATTTCTTTGACAACAGAATTACAAAAACTGTAGTGAGAGCAGTAGTAATGATGATGGCAAGATAAATGATGAGACAAATGTAAATGACTAAATACTGATTAAATATTGAGAAGCAGCTGAAATGTTTTAGACCTCTAGAAAAAAAGATAAGAATAGGATAATGGCTACAAATTGATGTCAGGTAAGTATAAATTTAGAATTGTTAAGTGCCACTAAGAAGGGTTGACTGGACCCTGAAATAGTCTCTCAAGAAAAGTGGCAGAAGCCTTAAACATGTGACTTTAGCTGGGCACAACATTAAGAATATGACACTGATAATGGGATTGACTGTACAGGCAGTCCATATTAATTTCCCACATAAGCTTTTCCTTTGGCTCCATTAACACGGTCAAGAAATCCACAGTATGTAAAAGTCTCCTGTCCACCCTATCATGTATAGAGGCGCCCTTAAAAACTTTTACGGCTGTAAAATCAGCCGTAAGTGCTTATTGTCTAAAATAGCAGCAAAAAACCACAGTAATGGAAGACAACTTCAGAGTCTGGTCCATATTTAATGCCAGAAAACACACCACATAATCTCATTCAGAAATGTGTGAAGCTCCATTTTAAACCTAATTAGATTTTGCCCCTCTGATCTGAATGAATATCTGCTGCCCCAGAACCTCACTTCTCTCACACAAACCTTCATCTAGTTTTAATCCATATTTATTCATGATTGCTTACAGTCATTTGAGTTTGTGCCACAGCATCCTTTGGTTTAAATAGCTCTTCTCTTCCCTGCTATTTTTTAGACAGACAATTGTACCCCCTTTTCTTCCCTTGTGTTGCTAGGGTAAACAAACCAACTGCCTTTATCCTTCTCGTGTAAGATAGGCTCATCATGCCCCTGATCATTTTAGTAGCACTGCTTGGCACTTTCTGCAGCTTGAGTTCATCTTTCTTGCATGTGGTGACCAAAGTGTGCACAGCATTCGTGATGAGCTCTTGCTGATGCTTTATGCAGAGGTATTTATCCGTCCCCTGTCTTTAGTGGGAATACTTCACCTGATGCATTTGCTTTTTTCATGACCACAGCAACATTTGAGGCTCATAGTCATGCTGTGATTGATTAAAACAATAAATCTTTCTTTTTGTCTGTCACTTTCAGTTGATGAGTTCCCTGTTTATACTAGTGGGTCTTGGTATTGGTCTGTAAATGCATGAGAGGGCACTATGTATGATTAAATTTTATCCCTCCTCAGTTACCTCTGATGACCAGGTCATTCAGTTCTTCCTGTATGATATTCTGATTCTCCTGTATGTTGATGATACCTCTCAAATTTATACTAAGAGTAAATTTAATTATTATATTCCCCTTTCTTGTTCCCAAGTCATTACTGCCTAAAATTAGTCTGTGCAAGTTTCTGAGGACTCCACCTAAGACTCCACCTGCTCAGCCCTATCTGTAAAGTCTGTTATCGTTTCTCCTTTGTCTTCCTTTCTAATGATTCCTGCAGTAATGACAATTTCCATCATCTTAACGTGGCTATTTCCTATGAGATACCATTCCATGATATGTTTTATTGAAAGCAGGTGAGGTAAGTCTATCACCCAACTTTTGTTCAAAAAACACGTTATCAAAAGTGGATATTTAGCAGGACTAAAACCATACTTGGCAACTCTTTTGTATGGTTTTTGCCAGCCTATTTAATTCAATCTCTCTTTCCTTATACTCATGTCTCTTTCTTTTAAAATTTATTCAAAAGCCCTGTACAAAGCTGATGCTGGACAGATTGTATTACGTTTGTTCTGATCACCTTTCCATGGCATGGGTATCTTTACTGCTTTGCAGTTAAACAGTGTCACTTTAAGCTGGAAGATCATTTATAAAATCTTCCTACTGGACCTAACATTATGGATCAGACCATATATACTCAGGGGACTTCATCTGCCACTTCAATCTGTGTATATTGGATTTCTACACGTAGACATTGCAATTTCCAATTCTAAATATAATTCTGCTGCCAGTTTAGCATCATCCTCCTTAGTGGAAAATGAAGCAAAGGACACATGTCATGTTTGTCCCACATTTGAATCTCTTCGACGCTGCACACTGGCCCTGAATGTTTTCTCTGTCCTTTTTGTATTTTTGCGACAAGAAAATCTCCTACTCATTTCTCTGTGGAGAGATTTGTGTGTATATATTTTTTATTTTCCTTAGCAAGGCCTAACATGGTTTGATTATTTTGGCTATTCTGACTTTATCATATGCCCCATACTCTCAAAAAGATAGCTGACAGTCTTTTTTTAACGATCAACCATCTGTTCTATTTCTTGCAGCTTTTAGTTTGTTTTCAGCATCTTTGACTGAGAGGAAGAAAGATATTCTTTGTCAGTAGAATATCAGATAATCTTTTTTAAGCCTCAGAGAACTTTCCTAAGGCAACTTCTTTATAAACTACCATACTACAAGTATAAAAAGGCTCTCAAGAATAGAAGAGGCCTGAGGCTTATATAAGCTAGGATCTGTTTGCTCCAGAGAAAGGAGAGGTGACCAGGATGTTTTAAGTATGCTGAAGGAAGAAAATACCCCAAAGAAGGGAGGGAAAGGTAAGAAATTGAAGATTTGGGTATTAGCTGGGATTTTCCTCCATGGATGACTTGTTGGGATAGAAAACATTTATCACAACCATTATCAATATTTCCACATGTCTCTCAAGAAAAGATTGTGTTTTCTCTGGCCTTTTTCTTTGTCCCATCTTGCTTTTCTACAGCATTCAGTTATTCTTGCTAAATGTTTTTATAGTACTGAATGAGATCTTAAAATGTAGTAATTACATCCTGAAAGCAGATAGATGGGGACAAATAACAGGTAGAGCAAGAATATCTGGGGCAAGGAAAAAGAAGAGTGGCACTAGAGGAAAGAAGTGTTTTGTACTCCCTTAAGCAAAGACTGGAGGGTGAAAAGATGGATAGATGCATGGATGGAAAGGAGGTAATCATCGTGGGTGTCTGAAAAGCAAATACCTGCTACTTTTAATATTTTCTTCTGCTTATGAAAGAGCTCTTATGAAACTGATTTCAATTAGGAATAAAATGAAAGGTGATTAGTTCATTCTTTTCTGTGTTTCATCAGTTACTCTGTCTTTTCATTACTCTCTGTGTTTTCTCTACTTTTTCAGTATTACTAAGACTGTGCTGCCTAGAAAATTCACATCACATCATCCTTTGGAGAGAGCTGGATGGAGATGGGGTTTAGTGGAGCTTGGGCTGCTACATGACTCAGTAACCTGAGAACCACCTTGGGCATCAGGCTGGGTACTGCACCATGGGTCATGGCTCCACTGACAGGTGGCAGCACAGTGTCTCTTGACTGACTACAAACCTATGAAATGACAAGTAGAAATACAGAAGTATGGCAGTATAATGTAATGAATCTATAGCACCTGTAAACATAAAAGATATTTTTATATTATGCATCTGTAATACAAATGAGGTAAGGTCCTGACCAACTGCTGAATCACTAGTAAAATTCTGTTCAGTGATGAAGTGATTTTCACCAGGGTCTTAACTTTGAAGTATCGCAGTTTATAGTTGTTAGTTTTTCTTATTTTGCTTCCTACTGTTACAGTTCCAGGGTTAGGGAAAAATACTGGATGCAAGAAACTGTGTTCGTGCTCCTCAACCTTACTTGCAACTAAAAATGGAGAAGCGGATAATATGCAATTTCAGTTACATAGCCAAGACCAATGCAAGATGTCTATAATTCCTAGTGTCATGTTTTATTGACCCAAAAGAAGGAAATGATCCAAATCTTATCCTATTCTTATTTACATTTCCTTGGTCTAGTGTGTGGAAGGATTGGCAAAGAGCTCTTCTAAACTCTGTTTCATGATGTGATGGGTAATCTCAAACAAAATGTGACACTTGTATATAAAATATCATGGAGGAGGAGGAGGATGTTTTTATAGGACAAACATTTGAAAGAAACATTGCATCTGTCAGGGAGCTTGAAGCTAAATTAGCTGAAATACAGGAACTTCTACTAATGTGTGTGGCAACTGCAAAGTATTGATGAATATGCCAGTTTAAATGTACAGGGTAATGACATCCTTACAGAAACTAGACCTTTAACATCCAAATGCTAAAATAAATGTTTTGGAAATCATTTTAATCTGTTCATATTTTCTTTATATCCAGATAATGGTGTGGGTATGTTTAATAGTAACATTCCTATAAGGGTTAGAAAATGAATAAATATTTAGATACATGTCAATGGTTAATTAAAGTTACATAAAGAGATGATGTGTTACATAAGCAATGAGTCTATTGGCTTGTTTTAACTCTTGAAACAGTCCACAAAATATACACTCTTGAGAATAACTGCAGGGATCATAGATTCCCGTCTGTAAAACAAGGACAGAAATAGTAATGATCATATAACTGAATGACAGCTACAGTATTTATAAGAAGCATGGATCCCATGACCTTATGATCTGTCCCAGTGAAATATTTAGTAGAAATTACTGTCTTACTTCACTGTATCATCTTTGTCCCTACAATAAGTACAACTGAGAAGTGATTTGTCAGGGTTGCATGCCACCAGATTTTAGAGGCAAGGACACAGTTTATGCACTTAAATCAGGAGATTAGACTACATATGAGTCAGTAAGAGTAGCTTTCTGGATACAGCAGTTTTTGTCATCTATTTTAGGCTCCCACCCTGAAATGTTGTCTTTTGGGGCCCATCTATTTCCAGTGGCTGCCAACAGGTACACCTGATCTGCTATGTCTCCTGAGAAGCTGGTGACTGCCAAATGCTGTCTTCAAGTTAAGATGCAACCCAAGATGAGGTTCTCCAGGTAATAGAACTACGTCAGATGGTCATAAGCGTCCTACTTAAACAACAATTTAAATAATACTGGTTTATTTCAGGGAAGTTGTGGGCTTGTCTCGTCTTACTAACAGGCCAAAGCCAGACAGTACTGTTTTTTGTCCCTGCCTTGGCTCCTGAAATGCTCCACATCATTGTCTCCATCAGGTGGCTTAGCCTTCTGGCAGACAGGTCAATTGCCACAACAATCCAGATAAGATTTCTGTATTTATTTTTTTTTCCACTGAGAGAGAAGAGGGACAGCATAACTTAATTCATAAAAGCAGAAGACACTTCTTCAAACCAGGCAGCAAGACCCTTATATCCTTCTAAGAGAGATATTTCTTCCACCTAAAAAACTATTCCCTGCATGCACCTTCTGCCTCGTGAAATAGAAGCCTCTTAAACCTGCTAGAAGCTTAACACACAAGTGAGGGCAGGATTATGTGCTGATTATGGGACTTGTCTTGCTGAATAGCAGCCTAGCCAACATGGCAGGTGAGCCTGCAGACCTGTGTGGCTAGAAGGAATTATTCTAGTGGCTGCTTTTAGGTACAGATACAGCAATATTGCAGTCCTACAAATTGTAAATAAATCAGAATGGGAAGAAAAGGATTATAATCTCCTGCTGGAAGGAGTGTTAAATTAATGCAGAGAGCTATCCCTTTGGTAGATGCATAAAAACTGCAGGCCGGGTATTCAGTATCCAAATGAATTACTTGTAAAATGATTACTTGGAGCTGCACCAGCTTTTGCCTAGTTAGCATTCATCAACACAACTGCCATTGCTCTGTTTGCAGGCATGCATACAAGCCTACATGCGTGCCAAGAGAGGGAAACATGAGAAAGGATAAAATGAGAGAAGTTAGAAAAGAGAAAAGCCTCAGCAGCATAGCATGGCCATTTACTCCATCCACAGCCGTCCTACCCAGCTTTCCCAGGGCAAAACCACAGAGATTCAGTGAAGAGAGGTTACAAAAACTGTGCACATCAGGCACACATGTTTCAAGGAAATGTTCTTGTGTAGTGTAAAGAAAATACAGGAAGGGCTGCATTATTACTATGAGATAATGAGATATATAGCAGATTCTTGTGGTATCAATATTCCTAATTATATAGAAGTGGAGCCAAAACTAGTTAGCATTTCTGATGATGAAAACGAAACTATTTTAAAGAAAAGTTATATGTACTGTTATCTTCCACTTCTAAAGTAGGAAGTTCTACTCCCTTCCTTCAGACACTGCCTCCTACAAACAACTCAGCCTTTTAAGAGAGCAATAACTTCCTCTGAGAAGTCTCTTCCTCCTACTGGTGCTTATCAAATGTATCTTCAGAACACTAGGTGCAGGAAATTCAAAGGAAATTATTCAGGCAATAAACACTTATTGACACCCTTCACAGTTTCTCTGGAGCAAGGAGTGCATATTAACTGTCCAAAGACATTAAGTTCCAGTCTGTATACAGTGAAAACTTCAGCAGTCATTGAAGGCACTGGGAAAAAATATGTTTGAAATCAACAGATTCCTATTAGCAGCAGCAGAACTGTCAGGCACGTTTTGGGGGAGGTTTAGGACAGCAGACTGCCAGTTAGGGCTTGAATCTCTTATAGGTTTTATTGTACTTCTAAGGAAGAGCATTTTTAAGTCTTGTCTAAGATTTCTGCAAGACTTTCTGTTTAACTGTCAGAGGAAAAGGATGAAATAGGGAAAAAAACTGTTTGACTTAACTTTTCTTTCTCTTCTCTACAATCTCAAATGGGTCTTCAGATTTGGATAAGATATTATATTTGTGTCATTCCCAACCAAAAATCCATGCTTTCATAGGGATGGAAAGGAGAGAAATGTTGGTAAAATGACTAGCTGAAGAATACAATAATTTGCCTATAGGAACAGGAATACTCAGGGAAGATTTTTATAGGCTGAACAAGGCAGAGACTAGCACAGGAAATGTGGTGTAAGATATAGTCTGCGTCACTTCCAGCATTTCCTTAGTCCTTGCCACATCCTACCCTGATGCCACCACCCAGCACAAAAAGACCTAGAACTTAATCTTACTAATCATATCTTCATTCCTTCATCCCTCACTAAATGTCTTCCCTGTATTTGTATCACCAGATGATGGGATTCCTCACCTCTCCTGCATGGCAGTCATCAGTAAGGCAGGAAAAGTAATCTCTGAAAGGATGAGTAACACATATGGAAGAGTTAGAAAAAGCTTTATGTTCTCAAGCCAATTGAAGGACTTGTGGCAAAGGCCTGAGCAATTTGCTGGGAAATAGTTTTGCTTTTGATTTCACTTTCTTTAAGCAAGAATGTGTGTTTTCACACAGTGTTCTGTAAGGTGATACACTATGGGGATTAAATAACAGCAGAAAAGTGTTTAATTCAACTTCAGTGTTGCTTGTACAAGCAAAGGAGAAATATTCTTTAAAACTAGTATTCTATAAAAAAAAAAGCCAAAACCAAACAACCACCAAAAAACTTGTAGCTTGAAGAAAACGACAGTTCAGTTTTCTCAAAGGTAAATGTTAGGCCACACCTTGTAGGGGAATAGACAGGGATCGGCGACCGGAAGATCACGGGATGTGACAGAAAGATAGACTCCTCCCCATAGGAGTGGCAGGAACAGGAAGCGCAAGAGCTATATAAGCGTGTGACGCAGCTAAATAAATGGACATTTTGTATCCATCATATTGACGTCTGTGCATCACTGTCCCCAGGGTGGGTAGAGCCCTGTGTCCCGGAGATATGCGGCCCAAGATAAGTTCTCCCATAGAAGCGTACAGCAACAACACCTGTTGTATTTTACCCATTTTTGGGCCTCCCAGTTCAAGAAGGCTCTTGGAAAATAAGGAGAAGTTGTAAAATAAAGAGAAGTTGTAAAATCCCTTTTCCCTAATAGGAGATTAAGTAGAGGGCAGACACAGACTACAACCAGTACTTTTGGCAACACCTTTTGTTCATTAGCCTGTTGTTATTAATAGCAGATAAGTATTTAGGCACCAGATTCAGTTATTCCCTCATGCAGCTGACTCACACATTTACTCACAGTTGCCCCATTGGAGCGGCAAAGGGGAGGCCAATCCCAGCTCAGACTCACAAGCTGAGAGTTGTACTGGTGTGCATAACTGTTTGGAAAATCCCCCAGGGACTTCTTGTTTCATCAGGTGCATATATAGCCCTGCAGTCATCCTCTGCACAAAGCAGTCATGGACCCATGGCTGTAGTCCAATTTACACACCCTGCCACTCACGCCAGTGTGCACTATTGACCTTCAGCAGGTTTGGCTGGCTCTTGGTGTCCAAATTTATCAGTTCCTTCAGTTTCAACAGAATTTACAGCCCCCAGAGCTTGTCAGTCCTTAGGAAATTTTTGCGTGCTTCCCATTACCTTGGCCACCTTCTCACTAGTAACTCTTTTTCCTTCCAGACTTGCAGGTATCTGTGGACCTTATTCCCACCAGCTTGCACAGAGGGATCCCTCATGGCAGAACATCCACCATTGGAACAGGTTATGCAGAATGATTGTGGACTTGCCATCACTGGAAGTTTTCCACATACAGTGAGATCAAGGTACAGCTGATCTGATATAGTTTTGGTTACCGTTCTACTTCAACCTGGAGGTTGGATTAGGTGACCTGCAGAGTTACAATCAACATTTCTATGCTTCTATGAAATATCAAAGCATCCACTCTTAAATATTTATTTAGGAAGAGGACAGATTTTGCTGTTTGGTGTTTTCCACCAAACTCCCTTTGGTGGGAGTTGATAAACTCCCTTTGGCCAAGGAAAGTATCCCTCAAATAATGTGATCAAAGCCTCCACCAGAAATGATATGTTTTGGAAAAACACTTCTCAGCATAAGGTGATGTATTCTGCTCTGGTAAACAAAACAACAACAAGAAAAAACCAAAAAAAAAAGAAATAAAAAAGGATTCTCCCATTCTAATATAATCTATTTTGTGGTACTGTTACTCCAATCAGCCAAGAAACACTTCAGATAAGGCAATACACACATAAACATGGGAAACTTGTGATTTAAAAAAAAAAATATGAAGCCAATCTTCAAAGATGTATTCTTTTATTTCTTCACGTGAGATTATAAAACAGATCAAAAATTAAATTCCTAACTTTAGCCATTCTTTAGCTATGAATAAAAATCTGCTTTTTGAACTAAGAACTCAGATATGGCTGAAACAGTTTTACTCAAATTTTCCTTCTAGTTAAAGCTAAATGGCATTATTAATGCAAGAATTCAGCTGAGAGAGAAACATGAAAATAACCTTACCATTTGGGTTTCATTATGGAAAGTTTGTTCATCCTTGTGCAACCTTCTGCCAGGTGCTGGCAGCAAAAAGGGCCAAGTCAATCTGCCTGTGGGCCCCTTCAAACACTTCAGTAATACTGGCTCAGTCCCCAAACAAATCACCTCCTGAAAGGCTCCTGCTGGGGCAAATCTTTCCCAGTCACAGCTGAGTCCACAGACAGCTTTCTATGGGAAGTAAACAGGGCACAAATTAATTCGGGGGAGACAGCAGTCTACAGGTCAATGATAGTCCAATCAGGTACCTTGACAATACTCTTAGGTGTGACCTTCTTCTTTATTAACAGCTTGTGAATATAAGTAGTTCTGACTTCCCCTGAACAGCCCTGCTCCTTTTCTGGGATGTTTGCACAGGAGGCTTTGTGAGCTTCCCACAACTCCAGGCTGAAGCTTTGTTGTGAAAAACATTCCTACACTGCAGCTACTCTGCTATGCTGCCAGCTTCACACCACCATCACTATATATCCAGCTGCCCTAGAGTATATCCAAGTAAGAGTATGTCAGCTCTACACACAGAGCAAACCAGGCTTCAGTAACAATTTGGGTGAATTTGATGTAGGTTTATCATTTGCTGTGTTTTAATAGTGAAGAGCAAGACAGTGTTAATATCCATGCTGGTTTTGATTTCAAAAATATGTGAAGGTCCCAAAGCCCAAGCAAGGGTGACTGCACAGGTGGAGGATTTCTGGTCGTGAATGTTTGCCGGGCAGAGGTGCATGCCTGAGGGAGACTGCCTTTCCACAGTGGCTGAGTTTGCCATGGTGTTTCCTCTGGCTTGGGGTTAACAGCACTGTGACAAAAGCAATGTGTGCATTTTCTCTGGTCTTGGCTGCATGAAGACCTGAACTGGAGAAGCATTTCCATTAATCTCCAAGGTGATAGCCTTGAGTTTTTCAATGTAATTGACAGCAATCTCTACAGCATACAGTTAAATTTCTTTACGTTTTCTAACAGTTTCCCTGGTCAGAAATACCTTCTGAAAGTCTAATGCAACTGACTCTGCAAGACCTATATACTTTAGGAAACAGTATTATTTTTTGGGAGACGAAGGATTGAGCCCCATGTTCCAGAGATCAGATTCTTCCAACAGCTTGTTCTGCAAGCAGCTGCAGCAAGCTTTTCTGTATAGATACTGGGTAACAGATGTCAGACTTAGTGAGGAAAATGCTTAGAAAAACCATCTACAGAATTGTTGAATCCTTATAGCTAAAATGATGAATGGCAGTAGCTGCATGTTTAAGATGATGTAGTCTTGACAGAAGAGCATGTTTTCCAAAGGAATGATTTTGTGTCAGGTTTTAGTTATTAAAAAGAAAATATTTAATTTTGCAGCCTGAGTAACATGCAGAACAAAAGAAATCAATGTAATAAAGTTAATAATTTTGATTCTATGACTCTCATATTGAACAGTAATTTATCCGAAAAGCAGATGTGCTCTGATTAGGTGTACAAATATAGAAATATATTGATTATAGGAGTGAAACTCCTTGAAGTGTTCCCTAAAAGAGACCAATGTGTCTTCTAGGAGAAAAAGGTCTTACTAGCATTTCCATTTACACAAAGTTTTGTGAGTTGACATCTCAATAAATAACAGACATTTATTGACTTTATGAACTATCTGCAAACCTGGGTGATATTATGTCAAACAGCATTTACGGAAATGTACAGAATCATAATTTGATTCCAGCTCATAGGCATAAATCTTGTTAACTGCTGGAGACTGAAGCAGCAGAGTGAACTGTGAAACACCTGAATTTGCATGAAGTCTGACCCTTGGGAATCTTTGCAAGTTTGCAATCTCTTACACTAATATTCTCTTTTACCTCCTTTCCTCTATTGTGAAACAATGAAATCAAAATTAATTTGTCTCTCAGGGTCTCTTACAATTGCTACTTTTAGTGTACATGAACCAGCCTCTACTCACACCCTAAGTCACAAAATCCCATCCTATTTGACCTTCACCCTCTGTAATCCCTTGAAGAGTGTCTGAGAGTTCACCCTGTGCTAGTTGACCCTTTGGAATGTTTGATACAGAGAATCCCTTTGGATAAGGCTTATGTTATCATTCTTTTTTTTCCTATGGTGATTTTCTCTTCCCTTTCTCATGAACATCATGAGGAAATGCTTGTAATAAAATATAATGTTAGCAAAATTCTTCTTTATAATGCTCATTCAGTATAGATACAGGGAATCGACATTATAATTTGGCCCCAGGTCCCCAAGGAAACATTGCAAGAAAAGTGAATGTCCCATCTCACATTCCCATACTTTTGTACAGAAATTCTGTTTGAAGCAATTCTTAAAACAAATAATATATTTAGCAGAGAAAGGCCTCACCTAGTTGGCAACATCTCTGAAACTGAAAACTCATTCCATAACCAGTAGAAGCCAGAAGATGGATTTTACTTTCTCACTGCAATAATTTCAAAAGCCATACAAAGAATATTCTCCTGCAGAGTGTGTATGGAAAGTTCCAACCCTCTGCAAGTAGTAGGGCTGGGTGGAAGGTGACTGAGCCTGCACCCAATTTTAGGTATAAAGAACATGGAAGGAAAAGGAGAGACTCATTATATCCATAGGGAAGATGGATGAAAAACAGTGTAACGATGTCATCTATACTCCCTCTCTGATCAGTGAACATACTTTTGTAGGGTGACTTTGTCTTAAGATAGGTGTATAAGCAAACATCTGTCTGGTTTTCCTTTAAGGGATTGAACTTGAGGTGTGTTTTGTGGTGGCTTGAAAAACACAGATTTTTATTTAAATCCTATATCTGATCACACATCTGCAGAGATAGCATGCAATAGCTCAGTATTAAAAACCCCCTTTCCTTCCCTCCTTTCAACCAAAATGAAGTGTTAACCACGATCTTTCTGACAGTGCTGCGTAATTGCTGAGATCAAATTCTTTTACAACATAAGTCTTGCAATACAAGTTCAGGAGAAAATGCAGAATGACATCCATTACAGCAGCCCTAAACTTGTTCTAATTTCTCAGATGTGGCACAAGGCAAAAGACAAAGACAGCTCCTAATATTCCTCTACTGTAAGTAAAGATTGGCTCCAGCTAAAAGTATAATACCAAATAATTTTACAATGCATTTACATGCTACTTCAAATAAGAGTGGGCAAACTTTTATACTCTGTGGTGCCTTCTAAGGCAAGTAGCAGACCAGAAGTCCAACAAGACAAGATGAGAGCAGTGAAAAACAATTAAACATTGGGATTTCCTACAACTAATCAGTTTTTTTTATTTTCCTCACTTTTCTATTTGTTATCTTTATTTATTTTCTTTTTTAAACTATTCAAAATATAATTGAAAATCATTATTATTATTATATTTATTATATTTATTAAATTTTTTTCCTTTTGTTGCAGAGAAGGACCAGGTGTTCAGATCCTAGCTGCAGAAGTGCAGAGAACTTCTAAATATCATTAGTGGAACTTTCTTCTCAAAGCTATAGAAAGAACTGCAATTGTATCAGACTTATTACACATTAACAGAAGTTAGAATACCCATGATGGTTTTGACACAGGTACTGTATTTTGCCTGCATTTACAGTTAATTACTGCAAATTATGTGAGCTGATTCTTATTATTTGAGAAACGTTTTTAAAAGGGGTGGGGGGACAGTCTGGTGCTCTGAACAGGGTGTGTTTGAATAGACTAATGTTAGAATGCAAAGCAGTTCAATGCAAACATTTTGGAATGCACTTTCAGAAAACAGTGATTTTTTAGAAAAATTTTTGTGTTTCTACTTCATGCTGACCTACTTTAAATAATGTAATTTCAAGAAAAAGAAGAGGCCAAGTATTTTTTAAAAGTCAGACCCCTTTTTAAGAACTTCAAGTTAAAGCTCCCACACCATAGATTCCCAAACTCACTGTTATTGATCTCTCCAGAAAATATAAGGAAGAGACCTATGAATTGTATCTGTTCTGTAGGACTGGAAATGAAAATTAATCCTTCCATGTTATTGGGAGCCCTACAATTCAAATAATAAGAAACACATACTCACTGTTCAAAGCACAGGTCTTAACATTCTAACTGATTTTCCTTCTTACCGTTCTAGAAAATGTGAAGCCCCGTTAGTATGGACGCACATTTTTTATTAGAACTAATAAAATTCATGGAATACCTCAGCAGAGCAACCAAACATATCAAGTTAACTTTAAAGACATGAGAAGGCCCCTTGAAGCCAGAGACATCTTTGGCTGAATTGTTGCATTGGGTTTTTTAGCTGAATTCTTTGAGTTTTAAAGTAAGTGTTATCTGGAACAAGTAAAAATAGTTCAAATTTATGTAAAATATAACAACACAGATTCTTAACAGAATAATTTATCTGTTTGCCCTTTGCCTATACATTTCAAAAATTGTTGTACTGTCTTTTCTTTCTTTTTTTTTTTTAGTTTGTTTTGTTTTTATTAAACTTCAGGTGACTGACTTTTGCTCATGTCCTCTGAACTGACTATGCAGGCAATGCAAATAGGAATAAACTAGCACAATATTTTCAGGTCTGATCACAGAACATTTTATTCATTTAGAAAGTTTCAGTGTACTTAGTATGACATACCAACAGAAAAATCCTACTGTCAAATATCACTAGGTACAATAGTGATTCATACATATGGAACTCTGTGTGTCTTGATTTTTCCCAAGTTTTGTCTTTCCCAAACAGCTGCTGCTTTCCAGATATGTTAGGAAACATTTGATTTTTATTAGGTTTTAGTTTGTCATGGAAACTTAGACAGTATTCATGCAGCAGATATTTATTCCTATGATTCATTTTGCAGATATATACAATACATAGAAGTCAAAGGAACTGTTTTCACAAACCCAGTTCAGAATATGTGTATTTGTTGGAATCAAGATTTTAAAGATCTTTAACATTTTTTTTAATTGAAATGCTTAGAAATACACCATGGGTTTGATATTCAGAAGGAATACTCTTCCTATATTTTCATGTATAATAGAGAATATGTAATACCATTTTTTCTGAGGGTTACTCTGGGTGTTTTGCAAACCATTGACAGCTGACCAGATTGTGTGCTTTCTTCCTGTACACCATATACATTACCTGAGACTAAAACATCTAGAATGACCGAAGTTAATATTCCTATTACTAGCACAATGTAGTTCTTCAATTTTATAATACTGGAAAACTCACAGTTCTGTAAACCATAGGACTAAGGTTCTTCAAAGCCTTTGAGAACATATTTACTGTGGAAACTGTTTGGAGAAAGGAGGCAAGTAATTCACAAGAACCTCAGAACCCCAAAAAGGAAGATCCATTGGCACTGACTCCAAGTAATCTAAAACAATTGTAAATATATTTTTAAGACCTGTAATGGTTTGGGGCAGCCCAGCCCCACATCCATCAGCTCAGGGCATGCATCACTCCATGGCATCCTTGCAGACAGCACAGGTGGGAGTGGCAGAGCAGCACTGGCTTAGATCTCACAGAATATCTCATTGCAGCAAAAGGACAGAGGAAGGAGGAAGTTAATCCTAACATGTATTGCTTCATTAGTAACTCATGTCCTTAAGGGGTATTTAGGCTAAAACTACTGCCAAGAAAACTTCATAGAGCTAGGAGCCTTTCTTAATAAATATTTTTGGTTCAAGGATTGCCAGCTTTCCCAAATCTATTCTGTTCCCTCTCCTGCCACAGGGTTCCCTCTACCTTTAAACTTTCAAACTGATTTTTTGTACATAGGTAGTTTTTGCTTCTCAAAAGAAATCAGGCAATTTACTTGACCCAGTTTTCCTGGGAGTGGCTCAAGTTTTTAATGACTGAGATTGCTTCTTTAAGTGTCAGAAACACTAGAGACTTTATGGTATTACACTGTTTTATGCCACCACTCTTAATTTTATTCCCCATTCAGAGACTACACAAAATCTTTCTGAGACTGAAATCTTAAATGTTTCCTGTTCCACTTTTCATCTTAGTAGAATGTCTATTTTTCCTATTTAGCCTTTCTTAGAACAACTTTTATGCAGAATTTCTGTCACAGTAGCATCTAGGAGAAATCTAGCTTAATGCAAAATGTACAAATGACCTTCGAAGCCATGCCAAATAGAGGTCTTGGCCCTTGTGTTTCGGTGGATTGTTCTTTGGTGTTAAATCACTTTTAAAAAAGCAAGTGTTTCCAGTACTTTACTTGTCACATATGCTATTGAGGATTGAGCAAAGAACAAGAATCAGTCAGATTATGGCATGCTAGAATCTAATATGATATTCTGAGGGGAAGAAAAACCTTATTTCATGTGATCTTTATTTTCCAGTTTCCTTCCTGTGAAATTATAGAGCTCATGGGGCAAACATCTTGATAAAGAGGGTCCCTGGAAGATCTCCTCTATTCCCATTGTATTTCTACTGAGAATATAGTAATCAGTTGTGTGGTAATGCAATATTAGTAAATTTGTTTTCTACTTCCTTCAAAGTGATAGGTTCATGAATATAACTTCAAATTACATTAATATTCAAATTAATATATTTTGTTTAGTTACACACTTTGCCTACTCTATCTTCTATTTCTGTGCTAAATGGCTGTTACTAGGGACTCTGCACTGCCCTCCACCAGGCAAGCTGTCCCTCTCCTTCTCCAAAAAGTCTTGACAGGTGATGTTTACTTCTCTCTCTGCTCAGGACGCATTGCTAATCCTGCACATTCCAACATACTGAATAGGGGTGAGATCTCTTTCACACAGTCCTTTATGTATGCTGTCCTTCCTCCTTGGATGTGTTGTTATTTGCATACTTCCAAACCCAATTAGAAGAAGTAGCATCAATCACTCTAGTCCTGCTGCTGCATTTAACATGAGTGTGGCTTCTTCTTCCCTTTTGTAAATACAGCAATACCATATCATCAGTGTATAAGTATAAAGCAGTTATTTATGAACTAGCAAACAAAAGACAGCTGGCGGGTTTTTCATTAGTACGCTTACCACCCCAGTAAGATACCAGAGGACTATTTTGCTGGGTAGGCAGGAGGGGATGAGTTGGCTTCAGCACTGCTCTCTCACCGGATCAGTCAACACTTTAATTTTACACTTATGATTTTTACCTTTCAATTTTGATGATTTCTCCTTAGCCCCTGAGCCAACAATCCGTTTCCCAATAGTACCAGTTCTGTAGTTTTACTTTTCTTATCACGCGTGTCTCCATCCTACAGGATGCTCACAACCCTTCCTCACAATTCAGCAGTTTTCTCAGCAGTCTAAGCCAGGACTCTGCCCATAGCAGTCCCATAGCAGAGCTAAGCCATGGACCCTGGAGCACCAGGAGGTCAGAGAGAGAGTGACAGATTCTGGCTGGGGGACTGTGGCAGAAAAAATTGTTCAAAAGAAGACAGCAGCTGGGGCTTGTTGTCACTCTCTTTCCCTCTCCCCTCCAAGCTTCTGCTTTTTAATAATGATTTTCTTCCTTCATGATTTGCAACCCAGTTGACTTCCTTGAACTTTGTTGCTCCATTTCACCATTCCCTCACTCCTAATCAGCTCTGCATTTAGAGTACTTTGCAGCTTCTGTGCATTACTTTGGACACTAACCTAGCATAGCCTTCCAAACAAGGAGAAAGTGAGGAAATGGAGAGATTAAAATATAATCTGTCTACACAAAGAAGATAACCATGACTGAATTAATGAAGGAAATAGGAAAAGAAGATGAGCAAGAATGAAAGTGAACTAAAGCAATACTTGAGGTATTTATCAGGAAGAATGAGTCAAGAGGTTATGGGTAAAAATTAAGGGGCAGGCAAATATGAGTGACACTGTTGTGAGTGTTGGCTACAGGCCACCTGATCAGCAAAAGGAAGCTGATGAGGCCTTCTACAGGCAGCTGGATGTAGCCTCAAAATTGCAGGTCCTGATTCTCACGGGGAACTTCAACCACCCTGATATTTGATGGAAAAGCAACACTGCGAGGCACATAATCCAGGAGGTTCCTGCAGAACATCGAGGATAACTTCTTGACACAGGAGGTGGAGAAGCCAATGAGGTGAGATGTACTGCTGGGCCTTATACTAACAAACAAAGAAAATCTAGTTGAGGATGTGAGGGTTGGGGTAGCTTTGGTTGCAGTGACCATGAGATGGCTGAGTTCAGGATCCTGCATGGTAGAAGCAGGGCAACAAGTAAGATTACAGCCCAGGACTTCAGGAGAGCTAACTTTGGCCTCTTCAAAGACCTGCTTGGAGAAATGCCATGGGATAGGGCTATAGAATGTAGTGGGATCCAAGACAGCTGGTCAATATTCAAGTAGCACTTCCTTCAAGCCCAAGATCAGTACATCCCTATGAGGAAGATGTCAAACAAAGGAGCCAGGACACCTACATGGATGAGCAAAGTTTCTAGAAAAGCTCACATGGAAAAGGAGGATTACAGTATGTAGAAAAAGGGACTGGCCACTTGGGAGGAATATAGGAACATTGTCAGGGTATGCAGGGAAGCAATGAGGAAGGCCATGGTCTACTTGTAACTAAATCTGGCAAGGGATGTCAAGGATCACAGGACAGGCTTCATTTAAATACGTAAGTAGTAAAAGAAACACTGGGGAAACTGTTGGCCTGCTGCTGAACAAATTGGGTGCCCTGGCGACGTAGGATGCAGAAAAGGCAGAGTTATCAAATTACTTTTTTGCTTCAGTCATAGAATCATTAAGGTTGGAAAAGACCTCTAGGGTCATCAAGTCCAAACATCAAACCAACGCTACCATATCTCCTAAACCATGCCCTGAACTGCCATGTCTACATGGTTTTTGAAAACTTCCAGGGACGGTGACCCCACCACCTCACAGGGCAGCCTGACCACTCCTTCAGTGAAGAAGTTTTTCCTAATATCCAATCTAAACCTCCCTTGATGCAACTTGAGCCCATTTCCGCTTGTCCTTTTTCTAGTTACTTGGGAAAAGAGACCAACCCCCACCTCACTACAACCTCCTTTCAGGTAGCTGTAGAGAGTGATAAAGTCTCCCCTCAGCCTTCTCTTCTCCAGGCTAAACAACCTCAGCTTCCTCAGCCACTCCTCATAAGGCTTGTGCTCTAGATCCTTCACCAGCTTTGCTGCCCTTCTCTGGACACGCTCCAGTACCTCAGTGTCCTTCTTGTACTGAGGGGCCCAAAACTGAGCACAGTGTTCAAGGTGTGGTCTCACCAGTGCCGAGTACAGGGGCATGATCCCTTCCCTGCTCCTGCTGGCCACTTTATTGCTGATACAAGCCCAGATGCAGTTGGCCTTGTTGGCCGCCTGAGCACTGCTGGCTTATGTTCAGTTGGCTGTCAGCCAGCACCCCCAGGTCCTTCTCTGCTGGGCAGCTCTCCAGCCACTCCTCCCCAAGCCTGTATCGTTGCATGGGGTTGTTGTGACCCAAGTGTAAAAACTGGCACTTGGCCTTCTTAAACCTTATACAATTGATATCAGCTGTGCTGGTTTTGGCTGAGAAGGGGTTAATTCTCCTCACCGTGGGGGGTTGGCCAGCCTTCCAGCTTCCCATAGTCTGCCGCATGGCGCGGGGGGCTGGGAGGGGCAGGGCCATAGTGGGGGCGGCTGACCCCAACTGGCCAATGGCATGTTCATTCCATACCATGTGACACCATGACCAGTATGTTGAGGTGGGGCAGCTACAGTTTGGGGGAGACGTGGGGTTGGGTCGGTAGGCGGCGAGCGGCTGCATCGCGTGTGGTTTGTTTCAGCGGTTCGTTCCCCTCCCTCCTCCCTTCCCCCCTCCCCCGGGGTTTTGCACCTCTTGTTGTTCTCCTTTACGTTGCATTTCTGTTGTTGTTTCTTTTAATTTTAATTATTAAACTGTTCTTATCCCAACCCACGAACGTTACCCTTCTGATTCTCTCCCCCATCCCACTGGTGGGGGAGTGAGCGAGTGGCTGTGTGGGGCTGAGCTGCCGGCTAAACCAGGACACAGACCAGCAATTCAGCCTGTCCAGATCCCTCTGCAGAGCCTTCCTACCCTTGAGAAGATCAACATTCCTACCCGACTTGGTGTCATCTGCAAACTTACTGAGGGTGCACTCGATGCCCTCATCCAGATCATTGACAAAGATACTAAACAAGACTGGCTGCAAAACTGAGCCCTGGGGATACCGCTTCTGACTGGATGTATTTATCTCCATTCACCACAACTCTCTGGGTTCGGCCATCCAGCCAGTTTTTATCCACCAAAGAGTACACCTGTCCAAGCCATGAACCACCAGCTTCTCTGGGAGGATGCTGTGGGAAACTGTCGAAGTCTTTACTAAAGTCCAGGTAGATAACATCCACAGCCTCATCCACTAGGTGGATCACCTGATCATAAGTGATCAGGTTGGTCAGGCAGGACCTGCCTTTCATGAAGCCATGCTGACTGGGACTGATCCCCTGGATGTTCTGCACATTCCCAGTGATTGGACTTAGGATGAACTCCTCCATAATCTTCGCTAGTACCAAGTTCAGGATGACTGGCCTGTAGTTTCCTGGAACCTCCTTCTGGCCCTTCGTGTAGAAAGGCATCACATCAGCAAGCCTCCAGTCATCTGGGACCTCCCCGGTTAACCAGGACTGTTGATAAATGATGGAGAGTAGCTTGGCGAGCTCCTCTGCCAGCTCCTTCAGTAGTCTCAAGTGGATCCCATCCAGCCCTATAGACTTGTGAGTGTCCAGGTGGCTCAGCAGGTATTAAACTGTTTCCTCCTGGATTATGCAGGTTTGTTTTGGGATCTGTCCCTGCCTTCCAGCTCAGGGGGCTGAATACCCTGAGGAGAACTGGCCTGAACTATTAAAGTCTGAGGTAAAGAAGGCATTTAGTACCTCAGCCTTTTTCTTATCCTCAGTGGTAATGTTCCCCTCCACATTCAAGAGAGGATGGAGATTCTCCTTGGCTCTCTTGTTGTTGTTAATGTTTTTGTAACAACATCTTTTTTTATCCCTTACAACAGTGGCCAGATTGAGTTCTAGCTGGGCTTTTGCTTTTCTCATTTTCTCTCTGCAAGATCTAACAAGATCCCTGTACTCTCCTTGAGTTGCCTGCCCCTTCTTCCAAAAGTAGTAGACTCTCCTTTTTTTCTGAGTCCAAGCAAAATCTCCCTGTTCAGCCAGGCTGGTTGTCTTCCCCGCCAATTCATCGTATGGCACATGGGGACAGCCTGCTCCTGTGCCTTTAAGATTTCCTTCTTGAAGAATGCCCACCCTTCCTGGATCCCTTTGCCCTTCAGCACTTCCTCCCAAGAGAGTCTCCCAACCAGTGTCCTGAATCAGCCAAAGTCTCCCCTCCGGAAGTACTTGGTAATGGTTTTGGTGACCCCCTTTCTTACCTCACCGAGAACTGAGAAATCCATCATTTCATGCTCACTAAGCCCAAGATGGCCTCTGACCAACCCAAGTCCCATCAGTCCTTCTCTGTGAATAGGAAGTCAAGCAAGGCACCTCCCCAATAGGTTCACTTACCAGCTGTGTGAGGAAGTTATCTTCCACACACTCCAGGAACCTCCTAGACTATTTCCTCTCTGCTGTGTTGTATTTCCAGCAGACATCTGGTAAATTGAAGTCCTCCATGAGAACAAAGGCTACTGATTTGTAAGACTTCCCCCAGCTACTTCTAGAATGTTTCATCTACCTCTTCATCATGGTTGTGTGGTCTATAACAGGCTCCCAGAAGGATATCTGCCTTGTTAGCCTTCCCCCTCATCCTTACCCATAAGCTCTTGACCTTATCATCACAATCGCAACACTCCCTAACATACAGAGCCACACCACCACCTCTCCTTCCTTGCCTAACCCTTCTGAAGAGCTTGTAGCCATCCATTGCAGCAGTCCAGTCATGAAAGTCATCCCACCATATCTCTATGATGGCAACTAAATCATAGTAATCCTTCTGCACAATGGATTCCAGCTCCTTCTCTTTGTTGCCCATGTTGTGTGCATTGGTGGAAATGCACTTGAGCTGCGCTATCGGTTTCATCCCCAACCTTGGCATGCCACCCCTAGGCTCCTCTCTAGTGGGCCTGGCTATATCCCCTTCCCTTTTTGAACCTAGTTTAAAGCCCTCTTGGTGAGCCCCGCAAACTCATGAGCGAGAATCCTTTTCCCCCTTTGAGACAGCTGAACTCCATATGCCACCAGCAGGCCAAGCACTGTGTAAACCTCCCAATGATCATAAAAACCAAAATTCCACCTATGCTCTGAGCTCTGTGCTAATCCCTTGAGTGACCAGTGAATCTTTACTGCTACGGCTGTCCCTCAGGCATCCCAGTCCCCAGACATGAGAGAGAAAATCTGGAAAAAGGAAGAATTCCACTTGGTTGAGGAGAATTGGGTTAGAGAACACCTAGGAAAACTGGATCCTCACAAATCCATGGGCCCCAAAGGCATACACCCATGAGTGCTGAAGGAGCTGGTGGATGCTGTTGCTAAGGCATTCTCCACCATCTTTGACAAGTCATGGAGGACAGGAGAGGTGCCCAAGGACTGGAGGGTAGCCAATGTCACTCCAGTCTTCAAAAAATGCAGGAAGGAGGACCCAGGAAACTATAGGCCAGTCAGCCTCACCTCCATCCCTGGAAAAGTGATGGAGCAGTTCATCCTGGAGGTCATGTCCAGGCATGTAGAGGAAAAAAATGTTGTCAAAAGTAGTCAACATAGATTTGCCAAGGGAAGATCATGCTTGACCAACTTGATAGCCTTCTGTGATGGCGTGACTGGCTGGGTAGATGAAGGGAGAGCAGTGGAAATCATTTATCTTGACTTCTGCAAAGATTTTGACACTGTCTCCCATAACATCCTCATAGGTAAGCTTAGGAAGTATATGTTCGATGAGTAGTCACTGAAGTGGATTGAGAATGGGCTGCATGGCAGAGCTCAGAGGGTCGTGATCAATGGGGAAGAGTTTGGATGGAGGCCCGTAACTAATGATCTCCCCAGGGGTCTGTGCTGGGTCCAGTCCTGTTCAACATATTCATCAGTGACCTGCACAATGGGATAGAGTGTAACCTCAGCAAGTTTGCTGATGATACCAAGCTGGGAGGAGTGGCTGATACACCAGAAGGCTGTGCTGCCATCCAACGAGACCTGGACAGGCTGGAGAGCTGGGCCCAGGGGAACCTCAGAAAACTCAGCAAGAGCAAGTGCAAGGTCCTGCATCTGGGGAGGAACAACCCCACGCACCAGTACAGGCTGGGGGCTGAACTACTGGAAAGCAGCTCTGTTGAGAAGGACTGGGAGTGCTGGTGGACAACAAGCTGACCCTGAGCCAGCGACGTGCCCTTGTGGCCAAGAAGGCCAACAATATTCTAGGCTGCATTAAAAGCAGTATGGTCAGCAGGTTGAGAGAGGTTATCCCCCCCTCTACTCTGCCCTAGTGAGGCCACATTTGGAGTACTGCGTCCAGTTTTGGGTCCCCCAGTTTAGGAAGGATGTGGATCTGCTTGAGCAAGTCCAGCAGAAAGCTACCAAGATGATGAGGGGACTGGAGCATCTCCCTTATGAGGAAAGGCTGAGAGACCTGGGATTGTTTAGCCTGGAGAAGAGAAGGGATCTTATTAATGTTTACAAATGTCTAAAGGGTGGGTGTCAATAGGATGGGGCCAGACTCTTTTCAGTAGTGCCCAACGACAGAAAAAGGGGCAATGGGCACAAGTTGGAACACAGGAAGTTCCACCTGACTATGAGGAAAAACTTCCTTACTGTGAGGGTGCCAGAGCAGTGGCACAGGCTGCCCAGGGAGGCTGTGGAGTCTCCTTCCCTGGAGACATTCAAACCCCACCTGGATGCGTTCCTGTGCCCCCTGCTCTGGGTGTGCCTGCTCAAGCAGGCGGGTTGGACAGGATGATCTCCAGAGGTCCCTTCCAACCCCTACCATTCTGTAATTCTGTGATTCTTTGATGAGACCAACTGGCTACACAAAGACAAGTAAAGAAGTGGAATAGTAACAAATAGAATGAGATGTTCCAAACAGTAAGTGTGGTGACAGAAAGTAACAGGATGATGTCATTCGCTGAAAGATTTAAATGCAACATTCAAATTAAGAAAAAGGAAGAGAGAGGATTAGAGTGATTAATATTTAAGGAGTAGCCTAGGAGTTTGACACAATTAGTCCAAAGTTGAACCAGTGTTATGAAATTGGCTTTTTTATTTTTTTCCTCTTTGCTTTTCCTGCTTCTTTATACTCCTGGTCTCACTTGGGTCTAAAGGACAGAGAGATAACAATATTTCCCTTCTATTGGATACCTGATTCTGCTAGAACAGAAAAGTGGAAGAAACAATTATGAAAGCTACGCTAATGAGGCACACAACTATACAGATGTTCTAAATCTGTTTAGATTAATCCAAAATACACTTCTGAAAGGTCAGTTTTATCTTGTGCCACTGCCACTTAACTTCTAGTTTACGAAAGTGAATTCTCTGCTGCCTTTGCCCCATTTTTCCTGAGATAACATGAAAGTCTCAAGGCCAATGAGAATAATAATCTTACTTTTTCAACTTGATTCTGGAAGCAGAGTGGTGACTGAAAGAGCTTTCAATATATGCACAGCACTGAAGGCCTTTCATACAGACTAAATCTCATAACAAAATATGACCTATATGAGTAGTATAAAGTTTTAAGTCCAAAGAAGCTTTTGACAAATTCCAGTACCTTCACTCCATTTCAGTGAAAAGATTTTGGTTCACAAAACTGTATTTTTTATGAACATAACTGACCTTTTCAATAATAATCTCAGAATTGAGACTGCTTTTTAATTACTCAGAAGGCTACCATAAATGTTAGAATAACAAGCCTGACATATTTGGATTTCTAAGGTACCAAAAAACTAATTTAAATATGCTAAGAACTGCCACAACACACATTGGTGAAGGTTTATTTTTTTACAAGAAATCATGGAAGCAAAATAAATTTAAAAAAAGAGTAGTAATCAGCAGCTAAATTTTTGGCATGAAAACACTGGAATATACCATAAGTTATCTGTGGCCATTAAATAGAGGACATGTACCTGGCACTTGCATGCATGTTCCCTTCCTGTCATCAAGATCAATGCTTGTTCATTGTTTTGAAAATGTTTCAAAACAGCCTTACATTTTGGCAGGCAGGGAGGATTAGAGGCCTGAAGTCTTGAGTGGGCATGGAAATCCCACTGAAGGTGACTGGATGCTGCAGCCTGGTAACTGGGATCTGTGTTTATCTGGGAAGCCCTAAGACGTATTTCACTGAAGATTCTATTTTGTCAGTTTTTTTCATTTTAAGAGATCAGGGAGATGACTAGTATCTAAACCACGTCGAATCGTGTTCATTCAAAGGCTTCAATCCAGACTTGAAGAAAAGGACCCTTGAATCTCCTCAGTAAAGGCTGGGAGAAAAACAAGAATTGTGTTATCTGAAAAGATTGGCAGTTTTATTATAGAATAAAATATTGTGGGGAGAAGGGTCAAAGACAAATTCCAGGAGTACCAGCAACAAAGATTTTACCTGAAAATGTAGAAACCCAGAGCCAAGTCCCTAATTCAAACCAGACAATTCCTCTTTCCCTTGTTTTGACCTGAAATTCCTCCTAGACACAAAGGACAGATCTGGTCAGATTTTATTTTTAGATGGAAAACCCTTTTCTTTCTAAAATAGAGTCCTATATAATGTTTATTCTTCATGTGTCTGGGATAGTACTGTTGCATTTTATTGTTATCTGTCTAAATCAGAGTACAAAAGTGTCAGGGACTGATATCTCTTTAGGCAGTGTTAGTCTTGGGAACTGGGATCTTGTTCCACTGTAATGTCATCATGATTATTTTCCCTGTATTGTTGATATTACACTTCATCATGAAATTTCTATTGTGACTTAAGATTAGCTAGCTATCTCTTAGGAGATAAGCAGATGCTGCAGCTGATCCAAGAGAAAAATATTCAACGTGTTTTCTTCATGCAAATAGTGTGTTTGTATAACTGTTCTTTGAGAGGTTAAAAGTCTTAGAATCTGGGACAGAACCTTAGTCATGCTAAAGTCTGTGGAAATGTTGCCATAAACTTAAGCTATATCAGGACTTTTCCTCAGTTTTCCATTCTGAATACTTAGAAACAATATTTGAAAACAAATTTCCTATGAGTACTATGCAATATTTGCTTAAAAACTCATTGTTCTAGCTAAAGGTTTCTATCAGGCTCATTACTTTATTTACAGAAAGCAAACATGATGGGGTGGGAAGACAAAGAAATGAATCACACTTTGCAGGTTATCCTAACAGAAAAACCTCTTGTATGTTTTCTTTAATACTGCCAGTCTTAAATTATGCTTAAATTTCTCAGTCTTTGTACAGGGTTCAATATGGTTTGGATCCAGCAAAAAAAACTGGGAGCCATCATCTGAAGAAATTCTAATTTTAATTAAATAGCAATGATAAAATTAATTTAAGGACTTTAAAAATGCTAGATAATTGTCAGCTACTGAGCTATGATTATTCTTCCAGTAGACACCTACACACACCAACTTTTAGCTCTAAAAACCTTAAAAGTTAAAAATCTGGTTTAGTTCTCTATTTTTCTTTCAAGTAACTATTAGGGAAAAAAGAGTGAACAGAAAGAACAAAGACTGCCTTTTGCACACAGCTTCAATACACTCCAAAGCAGAAGTACCCGAGTACCTTGTATGTAAGTCCTCATTCTGGCCTAGTGCATTCTGATAGCTCACAAGGCCAGAAAGTCCAGCAGTACTTTTGCTTTAATGCTGTGTTCAAGGCAGAGGTACAGCGTGATCAGTCATAAGTGGGTGCTTCGTCCTGATTCCTCACTTGTCGCCAGAGGATCTTGTTGCCCAGTGACATTATGTACTACATAACGCCTTTGAAAACAGTTGGATTGCTGAAGTCACCCATCTTCTCAGTCTTCTCTTTTACTAAGCATAAATGTACTCAGTTAGACTACAAAAGGAAAATCCTTCAGAGAGCAAGTAGAGAAGCATTGGAGCCACGAACAGTTGAGGAAGGGAAAAAGGGGAGAAAGCAGATGGTCATGAATGGATGAACTAATGGGAAGAAAACTGCAACAGGGTGGACAGGAAGGAGAAGGATGAGGAAATGTGCACATATGAGAGAGTGAGTCTGAGAGACAAGCTTCTCCTACTTCTTAATAGCAGAAAAGGTCTAGGTACAATTAAGAAGTCTAGGAAACATTTTTTGGAATGTTTACATGGTCAAGAAGGTACAACCATATAAAGATCACAGAAAGCCTTGAAGGGTCGTCTATCAATACTAAACACTTTCCAGATATTTCTTGTCCCCACTGTGGATTTCCTAGGATATTTGTGATTGTTTTGGCCACAAAAACTAAGGAAGGAAGGACAGTGGTAGTGAGGGAGGGAAGTGGAAACTTCTGATTACTTACATATTTAGTACGTTAATTGGAGTTAATAGTGTACTTTAAAAAGAACATGCCAGACTTGACCATAAGCATAGCACATCTTCCTAGGTGAGGATTTCCTGGCACGGTTATGCTCCACTCAATCTCCTTCTCTAAGGAGAAAAACAAGAAAGACCTATGATGAACACACCTCTAAATTATTCTGGAGCAGTGTAGTTGGCAGAGACCTGTCTGATTCTTTGCCATCCCCAGCCCACACAGTTAAACTCCACATCTATGCAACCTCGCTGAAACCCTTGGGAAACAGCTCTTGTAATCACGAAATACATAGAGTACTGAGGACTCTGAACTTGCACAAGAGGCTGAGAAACAATTCAGAGTTTAATGCATGGAAAAATCATGAGACATGAAATTATGAGGGTAGAAACAGGATTTCTGCTTTCTTTTTAGAGAATTAGCACTTTTGAAAATGAAGCATTGGTCTTGTTAAACTATTTGTTAGGCCACTGTGTACACAAGTTGGGGACGAAGGGAGTATTCACTAAAGTGGATGACATCAGATTATTTTCCATAGTCTCCTTTTGGTTCATGGGAGAAAAAATGATTTTCAGGGAACAGTCCTGAGTCAGAGCCTATATCACATGTGGTGGGTCAAGCTAAAATTAAGCTTTGGGATAATTGCCCTCCCATTCACCTTATAACTTATTTTTAAGGCATATTAGATTATGTGTATGGCTACTGGTATACCTTTCAAGGTATACATTTATCCAGCGAAGCTTAATATTCTTTCAGGAAAA